>NC_091436.1:151984141-152260823 GCF_964237555.1 Oryctolagus cuniculus
AACTCCTGCTTGCTTTTCTCTCGTTACCCTGTCTGCTGTTGCAGGGTCCCCGCCTAGACCTTGGAAGAGCAGAGGGGAACCGTTTGCTCAGCTTCCCCACCCCTCCCCACATCCCTGCTTTGCTCTGCGCCTCCTCCCTCTCCGCACCTCCGCCCAGTCAGCTTTGCATGTTCCTTCTGCTCTTCTAGCTCCACCCACGCTGACTTTAAGGGACACAGCCCACCCCCAGTCCTCTCCTCAGCTCAACCCAGGTGGCCTCAAATGTCGCTGGGTCTTCGTCTTTGCGGTCACCTCTAGCCCGATGGTTCCTACTGCCTCCTCTTCAGCCCCACTGCCCAGCTAATGTCAGCTCCGTGCGCTCACACGCCTCCGAGCCTCTTCCTCCATCCTGCCTCTTACTAAGTCCCCTGATGCTGCTGCCTCACTGCCTCTCGGGTCTGGTTTCTTCTCTCCACCCCTGCAAGCTCTCACTGCAGCTTTATCTTCTCGCCTCTGTTCAGCCCCTCCCTATTTCCTCCATACACATCCGCTCAATCTGCACCCCTGCTGGAGACCATTTGGGGGTTCTCCATACACAGCCAACAAAGCGCAGATTCCTTGGCACAAAACACACGATCTTTCAAAATCTCACTCCAGCCTTCCAGCTGAGCTTGTTCACATCACAGGAAGACACTGGAGGCCAACCAAGCCACCTACACCCAGCGCAACTCTTCTCACACCAGTCTCTGCCCTCCTGCCCCAAAATAATTTTTTAGAACATGTATTTTATTTATTTGAAAGGCAGAGTGAGAGAGAGGGAAAGAGAGGTCTTCCATCTTCTGGCTCATTCCCCAAATAGCCTCAATGGCCAGAGCTGGGCCAGACTGAAGCCAGGAGCCAGGAGCTTCTTCTGGGTCTCTCACGTGGGTGCAGGGGCCCCAGTGCTTGGGCCATTTTCTGCCGCTTTTCCAGGCCATAGCAGAGAGCTGGATCGGAAGTGGAGCAGCCAGGACAGCACCCATCTGGGATGCCGGCACTGCAGGCAGAGGCTTAATCTGCTACACCACAGCACACACCCCACCCCCAATAATTTGTTAGCCCTCCAAAACGGCCTGACCCAGATTCCCTCTCTAGGAATAGAGCATTTAGGCCTTGATTATCTGCCCCTTTCTACAATTCTCATGTTGAGTGTACAGCTCCCATGAGTGGTTACGAACGTTAACAAATGTGTGTGTTCTTTTTCCTGTTAATCTACCATCAGTTTCATGGCATTCACTGAAAGTATCGAACCTTCAGGGAGAGTGTGAATGCCCCTGCAATGCAAAGTGTTGGGCACGGTGCCTGGCGCCCCCTATGTGCTTGGTACCTGCACTGCCACTACTGTCACCACACATGGCTCCAGCCCCATGCTGGCCGGCCTGCTCTTTGTACACACCACGTCCTCTGAAAAGGCTTCCCACCCCTGGTGGAGGTCAGGCTGTCCCCCTCTGCTCCATCCCAGCCTCCCACAGCACTGACCACCCTGTACAGAGACACCAGTGGGCTGCTCAGTCTGCTCCCCTACAGTGTTCAGTCACTGAGGGAGAAGGCAATGTCTTATTTGCCTTTTTATCTCCAGAACCTAGCACTATTTCTGGCACATGACAGATGCTCAAAGTGGTGTCTGGAAGGAGTGAGTAAGCTTGAAGAATAGCATGACTCGATTCTACAGCATGCTTTCAGTACATCTCTTACAGCTGTAATTTCTGAAGGTTACACCTGTCCCGGGAGCAAGGGTAGGAGAGGTGGGCTGCTCGGGTAGAGTGGAGCCAGTGGGGACTGCGCTGGTGGGGAGCGGTGGGGCGCTGTGCACTGTGCTCCAGGGGCTGATGGTAATAACAGGTCTTTTCTCTGATGGGGCCGAGCTGGGCTCCATACTGGTTGGAGGACTCTCAGAAGGCATTAGCACCTACAAGACCAATTACAAGGATAAATTAGTATGGAAAAAGCAGTTGAACTCAAGCAACACGAGGTCACTGACCATCTTCATAACCCTGATTCAGCAGTGTTTGAAAAACCATGCATAAAATCACAAAACCCTGGAATCCTAGACCATCTCTTTCAAATATTCTCTCTGCTGTCTATTGGGTATGTAAGGCTGGACAATCATACAGGTAAACACACAAGCATTCAAGATAGAGAAAAATGAAACAGACCAGTCCTCGAATTCTCATGCTGAGGATTCAAATGGATGTGTGTGTTCCATTCGAAGTTCACACGGGAAATCCTAACCTCCAGTGGGATGGCACTGGGAGGCGATTAGGGCATGGGGTGGGGCCCTTACCAATGGCAGTAGTGCCGCTCTAAGAGGCCAGAGTTCGCGAGTTCTTTCTTCAATGTGAGGACATAGAAAGAAAATGATTGTAAACCAAGGAGACCCTCACCAAGAACCTGACCCCACAGGGGCCCTGAGCTCAGACGTCCAGCCCCCAGACGTGTGAGATATAACTGCTTGTTGGTAAAGCCACACAGTTTACTGTATTTTGGAATAGCAGCCAGAACCAACTAGAACGACCTGTAAGGCGGTAGTAACTGAAGACAGATAATTCAAGAGTGAGTGAGCTTCTACAGCGAATGGCCTCTATGCATACCACCCAGGGTGTACCAACTGTACCTTGAAGTTACAGAGTTAGCAGTCACAGTGTCTAAATTGACTGCTCTGTGCCAGAAGAGAAAGCCTCATAATATGAAAATAAAATATTCTTCTGTACTGCAGCAGCCAGTGGTGGCGAGGCCAGGAAGGTGAAACTCCCAGACTAAGAACCCAGGAGACACCAAGGGGATGTGCACCATGAGAAGCCCTCAGGAAGAACAGCTGTCATTCAAAGGTAAACCAGGTAAACCCTCTCGCTCCCTCTCTTTCTGCCTGGCCTTCTTTCTGTGTAACTCTGACTTTCAAATAAATAAATAAATCTGAAAGAAAGAAAGAAAGAAAGAAAGAAAGAAAGAAAGAAAGAAAGAAAGAAAGAAAGAAAGAAAGAAAGAAAGAAAGAAAGAAAGTTAGTTAGTTAACCCTCTGCCTGCAGTGCCAGCATCCCAAACAGGTGCTGGTTCAAGTCCCAGCTGCTCCACTTCTGATCCAGCTCCCTGCTAATGTGCCTGGGAAAGCAGTGGAAAATGGCCCAAGTTCTTGGGCCTCTGCACCCATGTGGGAGACCCAGAAGAAGCTCCTGGCTTTGGCCTGGCCCAGATCTAGCTGTTGCTGCCACTTGGGGAATGAACCAGCAGATAGAAGATCTCTCTGTCTCTCCTTCTCTCTCTGTATTTCTGCCTTTCAAATAAATACATAAATCTTTAAAAAAGAAAATTATATGTCTTATCTAAGAAATTGTTATCTAGCAGTACATCTATTGCAATGTTTTCTTCTAATGTTTTCCTCATTTATAGTTTTAACTTTTACATTTAGGAGACTGGCACAGTGGCATAGCAGGTAAAGCTACCACCTACAGTGCCAGCATCCCATATGGGTGCCGGTTTGAGTCTTGGCTGCTCTACTTCCGATCCAGCTCTCTGGGAAAGCAATAGAAGATGGCCCAAGTCCTTGGGCCCCTGCATGTAAGTGGGAGACCTGGAAGAAGCTCCAGGCTCCTTCCTGGCTTTGGATCAGTCCAGCTCTGCCCAACGCTGCCATTTGGAAGATGGAAGCGCTCTCTCTCCCTCTCTTTCTCTCTCTCTCTCTCTGTCTCTCTGCTTCTGCCTCTCTGTAACTCTGCTTTTGAAATAAACAAACATCTTTAAATAATACTCTTACAGTTAGGTATTTTGGTCCAATTCTGGGTTAATTTTTTTTTAAAAAGGTATGGGTTAAGGAATCTAAATTTATTCTCTTGTATGTGGATATTCCAGTTATCCTGGCACCACATGTTGAAAAGATTATTTCCCCACTGAGTTTTCTAGGCACCTTTATCAAGTACAGTTGGACTATTTCAAATACTTTCTGGTGAGAGGAGAATCCTAGTATCTGACATTAATTCAAAACTTCGTACTTCATCAGAACAAAAGGAAATTTCTTATTAAGCTATGTGTCGAATGTTCATAAGCATCTACTGGAAGATTGTCTACAAATGTTATGTATCTTGGGGAAAACTTCTGTTTCAAAGAAAAATAACATTGGCCGGCGCCACGGCTCAATAGGCTAATCCTCCACCTAGCGGCGCCAGCACACCGGGTTCTAGTCCCAGTCGGGGCACCGGATTCTTTCCCAGTTGCCCCTCTTCCAGGCCAGCTCTCTGCTGTGGTCCGGGAAGGCAGTGGAGGATGGCCCAAGTGCTTGGGCCCTGCACCCCATGGGAGACCAGGAGAAGCACCTGGCTCCTGCCTTTGGATCAGTGTGGTGCGCCGGCCTCGGCGGCCATTGGAGGGTGAACCAACGGCAAAAAGGAAGGCCTTTCTCTCTGTCTCTCTCTCTCTCACTATCCACTCTACCTGTAAAAAAAAAAAAAAAAAAACATATTGTCTACAGGATATCCCTCCAGTTTATCTGATTCTTATCTTTTTTTTTTTAAGATTTATTTATTTGATTTGAAAAGCAGAGTTAGAGAGAGGCAGAGGCAGAGGCAGAGACAAAAGTCTTCCATCTGCTGGTTCACTCTCCAAATGGCCACAACAGCCAGAGCTGCACTGATCTGAAGCCAGGAGCCAGGAACCTCTTCTGGATCTCTCACACAGGTGCAGGGGCCCAGCACTTGAGTCATCTTCTACTGCTTTCCCAGGCCATGGAAGAGAGCCAGATCGGAAGTGGAGCAGCTGGGACTCGAACTGGCGCCCATATGGGATGCTGGCACTGCAGATGGCAGCTTTACCCACTACACAACAGCGCCAGCTCCTCTTATCTTTCTTGCCTATAGACATGAAGATTCTGCCCCATCTGGTAGAGATTCAACAGAACTCTCTCCCCTTCTCCCCAGAAAACCCATTTATGCTTCTTTTGCAATTCATTTAATATTCTCGATCTATCAATGTGTTTGTGGAAAAACTGTATCTACTAAGTTCTTTCAATGAGTCAAATAAAACCCTTAGTAAATGTTCCTTTTATGTCTGCACAATTCATGGCTTTTTTTTTTCTTTGATAATTATCTTTTACTATAACTAACCTCAGAGAACTAATGAACCAAAAATTTTTCAACAGAACTTGATTCAAGATAGTTCCATTTATAGAAGCTAGAATGTAAATGATTTGGTAACAGGAAAAAGGATAAACTTTGTTAGCATGAATATTTGCTGATACAAGTAAAGAATGCAGCTCATCTTTAACGCTTTCAGATCATTTGTAATTAAATTCTTTACCCTAATTACAAGAACAGAAATATACAGAAACCTTGCAGAAAAACATAAGATCAGAAAAAGATCCTCTGCTCATTCCCCACATTTAAAGATGATTTTTCTGGTCATCTTTTTGGCAATTCTTTAGGATTGAGTACCATCAACTCAATCTGGTACGCTTCTTATTCTAATGTTGGCACTGAAACATCGAAGCCTTTTTTTTTTTTTAATGACAGGCAGAGTGGACAATGAGAGAGACAGAGACAGAGAGAAAGGTCTTCCTTCCATTGTTTCACCCCCCAACGGCCGCTGTGGCCGGTGCACTGCGCCAATCCGAAGCCAGGAGCCAGATGCTTCCTCCCGGTCTCCCATGGGGTGCAGGGCCCAAGGACTTGTGCCACCCTCCACTGCACTCCCAGGCCACAGCAGAGAGCTGGACTGGAAGAGGAGCAACCGGGACAGAACCGGCACCCTGACCGGGACTAGAACCCTGTGTGCTGGCACCACAGGTGGAGGATTAGCCTAGTGAGCCGCGGCGCCGGCCAAGGCTTTTCTCCTTTGAGAAATGCGCAAAGGACTCCCATGTGCTTTGCTAGTCCACAGCCAGCCGCAACCAGCTTCCTTCCCCACACCCTGGCTGTGGGCCACAGGGGCAGCCTCCGAGTTCTGCAACGCGGCCCTCCTCTCAGCACCTCTGTCATCCTCTGTCTCCCCTGAGACTTTGCCACTGAGACGTGGACCTCTCCCCCCCCCCCATCATTTCTGTTATCTCTGCTCCAACATGATTCCCAGCCTTTTTCACAGAGTTCCATTCTCTCCTAACCACATCTCTCCCCACGTCACGGTGGTTTCCTAGCAACCTAAGCACTTGCCGGGGCTTGGGGAAGCCTGAGATGGTAGATTTTCAAAGCCTCTGTACTGGCTGTACGTGCTGGCTCCAAGGACGTCTAGAAAATCCTCATTCCCCTTACGTACTAGTGGAGGCATCTCCAGGTGGCTGACTCGAAGGCAGAACTGTTTGTTGTTTTTAACAGCCTGGTCGTGAGAACATAGCAGAGGAACGAGATGTTTTGTTTCCTGAAAGGCTCTGAGACATCACCTGTCTTGCTGCCACCTGAGACAGGTGCACTTAAAGGGACAGCCATCTGTGCTCACACAGCCAAAAGAGGCCTGGCTACCGACACTCAGCCCCTCCACCCCTAGCCCATCCCAAACACACACACCTCTTTTCCAGAGCTGTTGCTGGATTGTTCCTGGAGCTGAAAAGCCTTGTCTCTCTCTAACACCTCTCCTGAAGATGGGGTCGTCACCAAGCTTCTCTCAGGGGAGCGTTTGGGGGCAGGGGTCCAAGCTGACACGTTGGGTTTCCGGCGTGCTGGGTCCAGGTCACGGAGCTCAGGGTCCAGTGGCTTCTCCGCTGGTGCTGGGCTGTCGCCCGCAGAGGAGTTGAAACCTCCCTCGCTCCCGGGCAGCAGGCCCCAGCCAGTGTCCCCAGCCCTCCCTCGGGGCTCCTGCTTGCTGACCGGCTGCAGGAGGTCCTGCTCTAGCTCCCCGTAGTCATCCGGGTACTCAGACATCTCCTCTAGGCTCCAGTCCTTGCCTAGAAAGGGCAAGTCCTTTCGAATATCCTCAGGCAGGTCCCCCCAGACTCCTGAGGGGGAGCCCCTGTTCAGCATCATCTCCCCGTAGTCCAGCAGCTGTGCAGAGCCCTGCACAGGCCTGAGCACGAACGTGAGATAAGACCTGATGGGCCCCATCTTCTTGGGCTCGCAGTTCGCTTGGCGCAGGCAGCTCACCAGGAAGCAGCGGCCCTCAAACCACCAGGCCAGGTCACAGCTGGGGAGGTCGCAGCAAGCGGCGGTGCAGTCCTCCACCGGGGACGTCTGGGGCTCACGCATGATTCGGATGGTTTCCAGGTTGGGCGAAATGACGGCGTTGGAGTACGTCCTCCCCTTGCCGCACTGCTGACAGGCACAACCTGCAAAGAAGGTGGTCTCAAGGGAGCAAAGTCACGTCACCGGGAGGAACTCCGGACTGAGAGATCGGCAAGTGGCCGTCTGGGAATCGCCAGTCTGGCAAGCAAAGAGTCAGGGTTTCCTATGGAAAGACCACTACGCTATCTTATAGTCTGTCCAGAGTAGCAGTCTCTGTATTTATCCCTCTACACACTCACCCATCCATCCACCCATCCTTGTATGTTCCACCTTCCCAACCATCTCTCTCTCCCTCCTTCTCTCCCTCCCTCCCTCCATCCAACTGCCCATCCATATATTTATCTTCTTACCTTTCCACCTACTCATCTAACTTCTGTCCATCCATCCATCTGTCCACTCACCAATCCATCCGTCCAGGCATCATCTAGCCCCCTACTCATCCATCTATGCATCCACCAACTCACCCATCCATCTACCTACTTAACCACCCATCCATCCGGCCAGCAATTCTTCCACCTATCCATGCATCCTTCCATCCTCTCTCTTCAGATAATTTCACTCCACTTAGTTACCAGAAACGTTCTTCTCCACACATGCATTATATTATTTATAATACACGGCTCCTCACACACGTATGGAACAGCATCGTGTTTTTACTTTACTGTTTTTGTTCATTGAGTTTTTTCTTTTAATCTCACAGGATATTTTGATGACAGGTCAATTGAAAAGGAACTGCATTTTTTAAGATTTTTTAAGATTTGAAAAGTGGAGAGAGGCCTGACCAACCAAGCCTTGCCAGACATCACTGGAGATGGTGCTTGCCAAGGGCTTTATGCCACAGACATGTCCACGACAATCAAACTGAGCACATGGAAAACACTCACAATAGGAGAGTCCCACCTTTCCAGAGAGAGGTACAATGCAATTCTTTTAAATACACAAATGTAAACTTGTACCAGTATGAGAGAACACTTCAAAAAATTCATGGAAAGTTGAATGAGAAGATAAGTTTATTTTGTGGGGCTGGCATGCATTGTGGCTCAAGGGGTTCAGCTGTCGCCTGTGACTCCAGCAGCCTATATGGGCAAGTCCCAGTTTTACCACTTCCAACACAGCTCTCTGCTGGTGCATCTGGGAAGGCATTGGAAAGTGGCCCAAGTGCTGGGGTCCCTGCTACACACGTGGGAGACATAGATGGAGTCCCTGGCTCCCAGCTTTGTCCTAGCCCAGTCCCAGTCAGTGTGGCCATTTGGGGAGTGAATCAGCAGATGGAAGATTCACTCTGTTTCCCTATTTTTTAACTCTGCTTTTCAAATAAATAAATAAAAATCTTTTTCAAAAAAGGTAAGTTTATTTTGTTCAAAAAAGTTTAATATCCATACTTACGAAAAGTCTTCAAAAGGTCACAAATATTGTGAAAAAACTATACATGGACTTCAAAAAACTTTTGCATCAAAATAAACTTGTGTTTTAAAAAAATATTTTATCTATTTATTTGAGAGGTAGAACTAGAGAGAGGGAGAACCAGAGAGAGAGAGGCCTTCCATTCCGCTAGTTCATAACCTAAATGGCCACAATGGTCGGAGCTGAGCTGATCTGAAGCCAGGAGCCAGGAGTTTCTTGCCGGTCTCCCACATGGGTGCAGGGGCCCAAGCACTTGGGCCATCTTCTACTGCTTTCCCAGGCCATTGTAGAGAGCTGGATCAGAAGAAGAGCACTCAGGACTGGAAGCAGTACCCATATGGGATGCTAGCACTGCAGGCAGTGTCTTAGTCCATTACGCCACAGTGTAGCCACTAAACTTATCTTTTAATTCCATTTTTCCATGAACCTTTTGAAATGCACCTGTACATATTAAATGAAATTTTATTTTCCCACAAAATAATCATGACGACCAAAAAAAAGCATGAATTCTTGTTTCCGGAAAACTACTCATGCCTGAGATCTGCCTTTCATGCCTGTTTTATGGAAAAATAATTCCATTGCAAAGCAGACACACAGCTCGTTCATCTCAGATTGATGTGTCTGCCAGATGGCACGCTCGAGTCTGAGACCAGAGTGTTGGGAGTAAGGGTTTCCTACCTGCCATGGTCACCAGCAGCAGCAATGAAGAGAGTGCATTTGCACCTGTTGGGGGCGCCATTGTGCCCCACATAGCGGGCGATGGCAGGCTTCTGAGGCAGCCGTTGGGTCCACGATTCCCTTGACTCTTTTTAGGAGCCAGATTTGACCTCAAGGACTTCAGAGGAAAAACAGAAAACAGACAGGAAGGAAGGAGAGAAGAAGTGAAATGTGGAAACACACAACACTTCTACCGCTGACTCACGGCAGTGGGAGAGTCTTGGCCACTTCACGGTGCAATCGCCAAGCAGCCACACACCCAAAGGGAAGAGACACACGGATCCACCCTTGCTCCTCTTACAAGCCGTGGAAATAAACAGATACCAACCAAAGAGAACAACCAGGCTATTTGTTCTGAGCAGGTCATCGCAGGGGAGCCAGCCACCATCACTCGAGTTGTGGTGGAGGTAGGCAGGCAGGTAGAGAAGTGGGTGTGCCCCCACTGGAGGTGTTGGCCCGGGAAGCTGCAGACGCCCTCCCTTCTGTGGGGCTGGGTTGGGCAGCATAACTGATGTCTATGGTGGGTTGCAAGCTGAGAATGGGGGAAAAAATAGGGCAGCTGTCCCTTAATCCACTCCTGGTCATCTGGGGCTGACCATTACAGCAGTGATCACTTAGCTTTGTGGATTGTTGTTGGAGACAGAAATCAGGCACCCTGCAAGGCTGACAGCGCAGGCTGGCTTCCCCAGTGAGCTTTTCTATTCTTGTACATGGTCTGGCCATGCTCTATTTGTGTATTCAGATCTCCCAATGCCTGGACCTATGAAATCATGGGCCAAGGCACACTGCTGTATTTCATCAATTATAAATATTTTCACATTTTACCATCTGCGATATCAGGATGTCTGATAACTGAAGCTGGCCAAGCGCCAGGGAGGAAATAGATATTATTGATTGTGTGTGACCATCAACAGCACAGAGCTGGTGCCAGGGAGTAACAGGGACACCCCAAAACAACACAGAGTGCGCCTGAGAGATGCCGCCTCCACGTGATGGCACAGGCAACATCCTATGGAAAGACTCGGACGTCAGTAACCACACTGACAAGGTACTTGGCAGAAATGGACTAAGAATATAAGGATATTAGGGATACTTTGTATCACGCTTCCTTGTTACTCAAGAGTGATATGTTTACAAAGTTAATTGAAAATGAATCTTAATGGAGAATAGGACTGGGAAGGGGAGAGGGAGGAGGAGAAGCGGGGGGAGTGTGAGTGGGAGGGTGGGTATGATGGGAGGAATCACTATATTCCTAAAGTTGTACTTACGAAATATATATTCCTTAAAAAATAAATTTTTAAAAAGGAGTGATATGTGACAAAAATCTACACCTCCCAAAAATCTCTTTCTATATAGATAAATATTCTAGATTATAAGAAAGCAATGTGTCTTGATTTGAGCGAGTTTTTTTTCTTCCTTAGTGGTATTTAAAATAACAGTGCATTTTATCATCTTTGAGTCTTGAATTCAGCACTTAGTTCTTGCCTGGTACTTTTCTCAGTGTGATCCTCACAACAACCCAGATAATATTATTATCTCTGCCTTAAAGAAAATGAAATAAAGGCACCATAAATAAAAAATAAAGATCATCAATAATAATAAATAAATGAATCAGTAATGATAATGAATGAATGAATAAATAACGGATTTGCCCCAAGGCTAAAAAAAAAAAAAAAAAAAAAAAAACAGTTCTCAGAGGCCCGGACGGCAAGCACTTGCTATTTTAGTTACACAGCAAAGGCTCCCAGGTGGAAACACACAAGTTCATACTCCAAAAACCTAGACAAGGGTTTCCTGAGGAGCGTCCAGACCGTGCTCTGAGTTGCAAGTTGGTACGCTGGGGTAAACCAGGTTCTCATCCCATTCACCCCAGCCTCTCCCGGCCCACCCACCCCGCATTCCTGCTCCCTCCATCGCACACACAGCCTTTGAAGAGAGGACAAAATTCCTCCCCCGCCCTCTTTCTAGAAACATGGTGGTGTACTTAGCAATGTCCGCGAGCACCGTGGAGGAAAACCAGTGGGAAACACCTGGACAGAAGTCTCTCCGTTAGCTGCGAAAGAACTAGGTGGCGCCTGAGGGAGCGCAGGAGGGCCTTGGAAAGGACAGGAGCCTGCAAACAAAATCAGGCTGCAGCATTCCTGGAAAGGGGTGTCGGAACCGCTAGACCTGGCTTTTGAGTTTTCATCAGCATTCAGATTACGAGACGGCCTCTGGCTGCACTGGGCTGGGGGTTCTACTGCTGTGCACACAGAGCAACACTGCTGCCCAATCTAGAACCATCACTGGCCAACGCCTGGGAGAAGGAAGGGGGCTTCCAAGGATCTAGAATTGTCTAACTCAGTTGGACCAAGAGACCAGGTAGGAATTGAAGACAGGTGACCTAAGGTGAAGTCAAGAAGCAGGTGTAACCTTTCTGTGGGTCAAGATGACCAAGGCCAGGTCAGAACTCCGGCAGAGTAGGCTAAGCCTCTGCCTGTGGTCCCGGAATCCCATATAGGTGCTGGTTCGTGTCCCAGCTGCATCTCTTCTGATCCAGCTCTCTGCTGTGGTCTGGGAAAGCAGTAGAAGATGGCGCAAGTGTTGGGCCCCTGCACCCATGTAGGAGATCCCAGAAGAAGCTCCCGGCTCCTGGCTTGAGAAAGGCCCAGCTCTGGCCATTGCTGCCATCTGGAGAATGGACCAGTGGATGGAGACCATTCTCCTGCCTTTCCCTCTCGGTATCTGTAGCTCTAGCTCTTGAATAAATAAATGAAATCTTAAAAAAAAAAAAAATGACTGAGGCCATCAGAATACCAGCCTGGCTAAGGTAAAGCAGAGGATAGAAGCAGTGAGAACCATGCCTACAATCCCAGAGGAGGAACACGTGGTACCACAAACAGTTTGCCACCAATAACTCCCTCTCCCTCGTGGAGAGAAGGGATGGCTTCTCCCATCTGCAGCCATGGACTACTCCCTAACAAAGTATGAAAGCCACATTGTCAAATCAAAACGGAGTTTTGCATCAATACTAAGTCAGTGAATAAAATTTTGCAAGCTCACGAGAAAGGTTCTTACCCACGAATGCCTGGGAGTCACTATCAACTATCACAAAGGATCCCACCAGAACCACGTGACCCAGGCCACCACAACCGTATACAAAAAGGACTAGCCGCCCAGCTGCCCAGCCTGCTGAGCCTCAGACCGATGTTTGTGGTCAAAGACGACTGCTGAACCATTGGAAGACGGTGGGAGGGACTGGCCTGAGTGACTTCCATTCTGCTCATCTCTAAGCAGCACACTGCAAGGAGAAGCTTAAGAATGGGCAAGGTTGGGGCCGGTGCTGTGGCGCAGTGGGTTAAACCCCAGCCTGCAGCATCAGCATCCCATATGGGCGCCAGTTCAAGCCCCAGCTGCTCCTCTTGCCATCCAGCTCTTTGCTATGGCCTGGGAAAGCCCAAGTCCTTGGGTCCCTGCACCCACGTGGGAGACCAGGAAGAAGCTCCTGGCTCCTGGCTCCTGATCAGCTCAGCTCTGGCCATTGCAGTCATTTGAGGAATAAACCAGCAGAATGGAAGACCTCTCTCTCTCTCTCTGGCTCTACCTCTCTCTTTAAGTCTCTTTCAAATAAATAAAATAATTTGTTAAAAGAAAAGAAAAAAAGAATGAGCAAGGTGGCCAAGTCTCGGAATTTTCCACCCATCACACATCGAAATGATCAGTAATATCGCCATTTCTGGGCACAGACAACAGTCTTTGGATTGCAATGCTCCATTATCACCCCAGCCCACTGAGTGTTCTGGCCTCCTACAGGGCCTAAGAGTTCTCCTTTGACAAAACCAAAGCAAAGCTGTGAGCGCTTCAGAAAACTACTTGGCAGGATCTTCTAAACCAACAAATACCCACATCAACACATACAGGAGTCATGAAGAAAGCTACTTTGATTTTAAAAAATTAAATAACATAAAAAGTAAATTAAAAAAAATGATGGCTACAAAATCTCCTCATTTTTGCCTTTAAAAACTTGCCCTTGCCCAACCTCTTTGAGTACACCTGTGGTTTCCTGCAGCACACATCTTCCTGGTGCAATGCCCTGTGTTCTGCTCCCGAGTATCATTATTCTTTCGAGACTCCCTCTGTCTGCCGTTTGTATTTATTTAGGTTGACAAAAGGCAGAAGAGTGGCCAGCACTAGGGACCAACTTCCATTCAGCTGCCCAGGAGCTGGGCCCAGAATCACATCTCTGACGAGGCAGAGTGTGCCAAGAATCCCACGATGAAGAGCAGGGCCCCGCTGTACCACATAGCCCCTTCAGGCAAAACAAGCCAAGGTGCCTCTTGGGGGCAGACGCAGCTCAGCGTAAGTCCATGGGTCAAACTCCCAACCCCACTTCTCTCTGGCAGGTACAAGCTTCACAACCACATTGTACTTGAGAAGCAATCCATGGTCATTACCTCCATGCAGACCCACAGTGCTCAGCCGCAAAAGCATTTCCTATTCCCCGTTCGAAGGCCTTTGGCTTGGTTCACTAATAGAACCAAACAATGGCCTCCGTTTCCCCCACATTAACAGGCACCCAGACCAATGGTCATCAAGAGTCCCTTCTGCCCTGAGAGCTTAGAGGCTTTGTTCTTTGAATGCCTATGGGTTAAATAATGCTTCCACGTAGACAAATACAAAGATACTTCAAAAAAGTTTGTGGAAAATGAAATTTCAAGATGTTTATTTTGGTACAAAATACTTGAAATCCATACAAACAAGGAGCCTTCAAAAACTCCTGGAAAATATTGTGAAAAAAGTACAGGGGCCGGCGCTGTGGTGTAGCAAGTAAAGCCGCCCCCTGCAGCGCCAGCATCCCATACGGGCGCCAGTTCGAAACCCGGCTGCTCCTCTTCCGATCCAGCTCTCTGCTATCTATGGCCTGGGAAAGCAGCAGAAGATGGCCCAAGTCCTTGGGTCCCTGCACCTGTGTGGGAGACTCAGAAGAAGCTCCTGGCTCCTGGCTTTGGATCAGCACAGCTCCGGCCATTACGGCCATCTGGGGAGTGAACCAGCAGATGGAAGACCTCTCTCTCTCTCTGCTTCTCCTTCTCTGTGTGTAACTCTGATTTTCAAGTAAATAAATAAATCTTAAAAAAAAAAAAAAAACACAAGATTCTTGAATTGTCTACAGCAAAATAAACATATCTTTTTTTTTTTTTTTTTTTTTTTTTTACAGGCAGAGTGGACAGTGAGAGAGAGAGAAAAAGGTCTTCCTTTGCCGTTGGTTCACCCTCCAATGGCTGCTGCGGCTGGTGCGCTGCGGCCGGCGCACCACGCTGATCCGAAGCCAGGAGCCAGGTACTTCTCCTGGTCTCCCATGGGGTGCAGGGCCCAAGCACTTGGGCCATCCTCCACTGCACTCCCGGGCCACAGCAGAGAGCTGGCCTGGAATGGGGGCAACTGGGACTAGAACCCGGTGTGCTGGTGCCGCTAGATGGAGGATTAGCCTATTGAGCCACGGCGACGGCCAAAATAAACATATCTTTATTTCCATTATTTTCAACTAGTTGAAGTACCCCCATATCATCTTACTTGGTCCACTGACAACAAATCCCTGGAGGCAGGAACTCTTACCAGCCCATTTTACAGCTTAGGGCAGTGCATTCCAGAGTTCTAGGTCTCAAGATCTCCCCTCAGCACCCCCACCCTTCCTCCAACTCCCAGGAAGCGAGGACTTCCGCCCTGCATGGCTTGAGACCCGTTCCTGTCTATCACTCAGTCTCTGTATGGCCCAGTTCTCTTGAGACACCGGGGTTCTCTCCTGCTGCTTGCTTTTTGTCCATCTCTTTATTCTTCTCTGTCCTCATTAAAGGGGAGAATATTTTTAAAGAATTCACATGGAAAGCCTGCCTAGCTTCCTAACTTTGATCAAAGGAAAAGTTACATCTGAGCGGCAAAATAGGACTTTAAAGTGAGGCTGAACAAGTTCACAGTGTTACATAGAAATAGTGCCAGCCCATTTATCCTTGCCTTCACTCTGCAACTTTATATCCATAAAGATCTCAAAGGCAAAGTCCCACAAGGCAAAAAGGAGTGAGAACGAGTGCTTTCTTTTTCTCCCTTTCTTATCTTTGTTCCCTATTTTTCTCTAAAACAAACATAACTGACCTTTGTACGAGAGAATACAATTCTAATTATCATCTTCAAGGAAGGCTTAGCTATTTTAACAGGGGCATTCTGACATAGAGGCTTTCTGAAACATCCCGAGAGATGAGTAGGGTAAGTATTTCTGGCCCGGTCCCGTCCTCACCCTCACTGCCTCTCCGTCTCCCAGACCACCATGAGAAGCCTCACTCCAATTGCATTCTGGGATGACATCACTGATTCCGGGATGAGGAGAGAGAAGGGATGAGAGGTAGCAACAAGGTGACCCAGAGATGGGGTGGGAAAGGGGCCCAGCACAAAATGTACCCAGCAAGTAATGAGGGAGCTCCCAGGGACAGGAGAAGACAAGGACCGAGTGAGACCGCTGGTGCAGCGCCCATTCTCCTCTATTGCTTGGTAAGAAAACTGGATTACTCGTTGGGACACCAGGATACCCAGCTACAAGACTGCATTTCCCAATGCCCCCCCCACACACACGCACACACCCCTGCAGCTCAGTGTGGTCTCAGGATTCCGCTCTGGTCAGTGCGCTACAAGAGGAACTGTCCCGGGTACTTCTGGGGAAGCTCCTCCTCTTGTCCTCTTCCTGCTGCCTAGATCAGCACACAGCCTGCTGGCCTGGGCGAGGCCTTGAAACAGCCTGGGACTGGAAGTGTTGCGGATTGCTGATTTTTTTCAGTTTCTGCAACATTTTTATGTAGTCATAAGATTTCTTGGGGATGGGACTCAAGTTGAAACATGAAATTGGGGCTGGCGCTGTGGCATAGTGGGTAAAGCTGCCACTTGCAGTACCAGCACCCCATATGGGCGCCAGTTCAGGACCTGGCTGCTCCACTTCTGATCCAGTTCTCTGCTATGGCCTGGGAAAGCAGTAGAAGATGGCCCAGGCCCTTGGGCCCCTGCACCTGCGTGGGAGACCCGGAAGAATCTCCTGGCTTCTGCCTTGGGATCGGCGCAGCTCCAGCTATTGCAGCCAACTGGGGAGTGAACCAGCGGATGGAAGACCTCTCTCTCTCTCACTCTCTGTCTGCCTCTCCTTCTCTCTCTGTATAACTTTTTCAAATAAATAAATCTTTAAAAAATGAAATTCACTTATGTTTATATATATATAAACATATATATATATTTGAGATAATTTTGTGCTTTAATCAAAGTTTCAATATATGGGAATTTCCACTTGTAGCATCACATCCGAACTCAGAAAGCTTCTGATTTTCAAACATCTTGCATTTCTGCATGAGGGATGTTAAAACTGTATTAATAAGGAGCCCGGAAACAACCAATGTGTAGTCCTCAGGAAACTGGTTCAACCAATCAGTCTGCTCCTATGAAAAGAATCCCTGTGTTTGTGAAGAAAGGCAAGTTCTTCACGTGCCGATGCACAAATACATGGAGCCCCTTTGCTGAGGCAAGAAAGTCAAGTGCAGAGGAGCAGTGTATGTAACACCCGTTGCATGTGCAAATGAGAAGGGGCAGGATAAAGACGTAACTTGCAAATGCTTAAGACATCTCTTCGAGCATACACAGCTGTTAGCATCTGACAATGGTATGGGGAGAGAACGTGGAGACTCTAAAAAAAATTGACTTTTTGTATTTGTGCATCAGGGCCCTGCTTCAGTGTTTTCAAAATAAATAAATCTGATGCTCCTGCTATTAGGTTTGGTCGCTGAAGACTCAGACCCACACAGCACCTAGAGCTGCCGGTAAACACCACCAGACAGCTGCCAGGCAGACAGGGAAATCCGCGCACCTAACACAGGGCGGTGGGGTACGAGCAGAGTGGCCAGATGTAGCCAATCAAAATGCAGGGCTCCCAGTTCAATGTGAATTTCAGATACGCAACAAATATTTTTTTGGACTGCAGGATTTGGACATGCCTCATATTGTGTATCACAGCCAGGGTGTGTCTCTCCTGAGAAGGGCCGCACACAACACCGGGAGAGAAAGCGTTGCCAGGTGCCCTGCACTCCCAGAAGGAACTGGTCGGTCAGATTCCAGCTGACACCTGAGCCTGCGCGGCCTTCAGCAATCCCTTAATGGAAGGACGAACGGAAGAAGAGACATCGGGAGGTACCATCATTTGAGTGAAAGAACCAAAGTTAGGGAAAGACCTAGGAAACAAGTCACAGGGAAAAAAGGGGTTTTATTTTAATTTTTGATTTTTTGAATCCGTGATCTTTATTTCAAAGGAATGGAGTTAGCACGTTACTTGGAACCAAATTATTTTTCTGAGCAGGCTAACAGCTTTCATCCCAGCTGGAACCCAGGGTATGGGGAAAAAAAAAAAAAACCTGCAGCATGTGATGACAGCCAGGATCCTCCACAGCCAGAATCTGCTATTTACTTCTTAACTGCCTTGTTTTTTGGTGAGGTTTGCCCAGAACTATCCTGTGGAGAGGAGGAAGAAATGCATGACTCACACTGTCCTCTTTGCATTTCACTGCAGTTCAGTTCACTTCTGATCTCAGGAAAAGTCTCCGTAGCTGTGACCAACAATCACAGGTCTAAGCAGGAATGGCCCGAGGTGCCTCGCGGCCCCGACCGACTGCACGCCTGTTACCCAGGCTGACTCGGATGGAAGGAACCAGTGTTCTCAGGTCCGTCCCCCACCCGCCTCCTGCGTTCTTGCATCCCCCATTCTCCCAGTGGTGTCGCCCACCTGCTAACCTCCGGCAAACACCGCCTCCAAGTTGTATCACTGCCCCTCCTCCGGACACATCCCGGCTTGCATGATGAATATTCGTAGAAACCACCATTTATTTCAGGGTCCCTGGCATCTCCCATGCATTATTTTAAATTCTGTCTAAAAAAAATTAAACACCCAATTACATATTATCATCCCCATTTTATGCGTGGTGAAATGGAGGCTCAGAAAGGCTAAGGCTGCCAAAAATTGGACCTCATCTGAGTATATCTGACACCAGAGAATATGTTCCTTCCACCACGATGCACTACCTTATGCATCTGCATCTGGAGCCGGCACTGCGGCGCACTAGGTTAATCCTCTGCCTGTGGTGCCAGTTCTAGTCCCGGTTGCTCCTCTTCAGTCTAGCTCTCTGCTGTGGCCTGGGATAGCAGAAGATGACCCAAGTCCTTGGGCCCTGCACCTGCATGGGAGAATGGAAAGAAGCTCCTGGCTCCTGGCTTCGGATCGGCACAGCTCCAGCGGTTGCGGCCATTTGGGGAGTGAACCAGCGGGTGGAAGACCTCTCTCTCTCTCTCTCTCTCTCTGCCTCTCCTTCTCTCTCTGTGTAACTCTGACTTTCAAATAAATAAATAAAATCTTAAAAACAAAAGCTGAGCATTCTTCTAATTTACAAAGGCAATAACTACTTATTGCAGAAAACACAAGCAATGAGGTGTGGCACAGTGAATGACAGTTATCTTGCCAGCCACCGCTCACTGTCATTCCTCCTCTTTGCCACGTGACTTCACAATGACATCATCACCCAGCAGCACACTGTGAGGGCAAGTGCCGGGCTTCGACTGGCTGTGACTACAGCCTGGGAAACTGGAGGAGCCAGAGCTCTGATCTGCCGAGTGGATGCTTGGAGAAATACATGAATGCTAACTTGTCCTCTGAATAACTCACCGTGACATACACTATTTACACGCAAATTATGAATTTTTGACAAATTATATTACACATTTTCCACTTCCTTTTATTTGCTTACACTTGAAATGACACGGGCACACTGCAGCATTATGAATAGCACCAAGAGGCTGGACAGAGCCCAGGCGTCCAGTGGCAGCATATGGCAGAAGCCTGGCTCAGCAGATGACAATGCATTGGGTAAACCAGATGCTGTGCCGCGGGAGTCACCCCGGGTATCACCGATAGCTTTAGACAGAGTGAGAAAAGACCAGGGTCAGGGTCTACAGCACGCTCTCTCATGAGGAAGAGAGGGACAGATACATTTCTACTCACCTTAGTTGCAAAAATGTCCTGAAAGAATATAAAAGAAGAGAAGGAGTTAGGAGTAGAGAAGGCAGAAAGGAAAGTGGGCCAGGTGGGAGGGAGCCTTCTGAGAGAGTGTGCTGCATGTATTTTTACTTTGGATAATGGGACGAAGTCCAGTGATATTTTTACAGTGGTTGCTTTTAAAGGCAAAGCCATGCTACAAACAGCAGTTCCATGGCCTCAGCCCTTCCCCCACACCTACCCTGAAGACGGAACCGATCACTTCAACTCTCCTCTCTCTCCTTTCTGTCCATTTCTTCCTTTTAAACCACCGAGTTCATATCATTACTTCTTCATTTCTTTCCACTCCGAACACTGTCTTTTACATCTTACTATGCAAGACGAAGACCTGGCCAGCTCATACCACGCCTCACACAGACGCACACGAATCCTGCCTCCCTCCTTCTCTTAGTTTGCAATGGTCCCTGAGGCTTCGTGTCCCAGAAGCGTGGCCCCAGTGTGCAGGCGTGAGAGGTGCTGGCTGGGGGTGAGTCAGGGAGGCATCTCCCGGAGCCGGGATTAATGCAGGTCTCACGCAATGCGTTAGCTCTCACGGAGCTGCTTTGTGCAGAAAGACCGTGTCTGATCCCTGAGTCCCTCAGGCTTTTTGCCTTAGCATTTGACCTTCTCCCTCTCAGTGCAGCCAGAGAGAGCACGCCAGAACCAGACACATGCTGGTGTCACACTCTCAAATCTCACAACTGTGCGCTGAAGACACCTCATCTCTCTACAAAGTGCCCGGCCACAGACTAACACGTAGCTCTGTGGTGGTTTCTGGTTCTAGCTGTAGTTGGTGTCAAAAGGAGAGTGCCCCTTTTAACTCAAGAAAAAATAAGGTCGGAAATAGGACAAGCAACTCTCTTCTAAGCAAGGCAGGACTTCTAGGAGAACTGAAAATCTATCATTTTCCAAGTCTACTGAAGATTTTGTGGACATTAAAGACCTTTATGTCTTAAGACCTCGTTTTACAACCTTGAAATACTGTTTGGATACAAGGCTTTGCAAAAATGGTGTCAAAATTGAGGATGTGTTAAAAATTCAATTAGCAATATTAAAGGCTCAGTATGGTCTTCTTGAGGTGGTTTTAAAAAATTAATTGTAGTCAGTGCCAACATTGTGGCATAGCAGGTAAATCTGCCACCTGTGGTGCTGGCATCCCATAAGGGTGCAGGTTAGTGTCCCAGCTGCTCCACTTCTGATCCAGCTCCCTGCTAAGGTGCCTGTGAAGCACATTAGCCACCAGTTCATCCCAAATGACCACAACAGCCAGGGCTGGGCCAGGTTGAAACCAGGAGACAGGAACTTCATCCAGGTCTCCCACATGTGCAGAAGGAGCCCAAGTACTTGGGCCATCCTCTGCTGCTTTCCCAAGTGCATTAGCAGGGAGCTAGATCAGAAGTGGAGCAGCCGGGACTGGAACCAATACTCACAGCAGGTGGCTTAACCCACTGTGCCACAATGCCAGCCCCTTACCGTGATATTTTTGAGGTGGATAATTTACTTAATAGTTTATTTTATTGCAGTTTAATTTTTATTCCAAGGTTTATTTGAGAGAAACAGACAAAGAGAGACATACAGAGCTCTCATCTACTGGTTCAGTATCCAAAAGCCTGCAACTTTTGGAGAGATGGCGAGACCAGACCACTAGCTGGGAACACAGCCAGGTGTCCCAGGTGGGCGGTGGGGACCCAACTATTGGAGTCATCATCTGCTGTCTCCCAGAATAAGCACCAACAGGAAGCTGTAACTGGGAGCAGAGTCCGGACTTGACCCCAAGCATTCAGACCGGGATACAGATGTCCCAACCAGCATCTTAAACACTAGCACACTGCTCCCACTAACAGAATGTTTAAGGTTATTTATTACAGTTTATTTTCAAAAACCTATACACAATGCAATGTACACTTTTAAAATAACTTCTGTTTTCCATAGGGTAACTTTACAACCACTATGTAAATATTCTTCACTAATAAGCCCACATAATCATACGTCTTTGTCTGAAAGAGTTTTGTCTGTTTGTTTATTTATTTGAAAGACAGATTTACAGAGAGGCAGAGGCAGAGAGAGAAAAAGAAAGAAGTCTTCCATCTGCTGGTTCACTCCCCAGATGGCTGCAACAGCTGGAGCTGTGCCGATCTGAAGCCAGGAGCCAGGATTTTCTTCTGGGTCTCCCACGCAGGTGTTGGGGTCCAAGGTCCTAGCAGAGAACTTTCCCAGGCTATAGCAGAGAGCTGGATCAGAAGTGGAGCAGCCGGGACTCCAACCAGCGCCCACGTGGGATGCCGGTACTTCAGGAGGCGGCTTTACCCGGTATACCACAGTGCTGGCCCCTTATCTTTCTTACAGTTAATAAAGTTCTCATTGGGTTATTTGCTTACTTTCCCACATGTGTACTGTTGTGGGGGCCAGTGTTGTAGCACAGCAGGTTAAATCATCACCTGCAACGCTGGCATCCTATATATATATGAGCGCCAGTCAAGTCCCAGGTGCTCTGTTTCCCATCCAGTTTCCTGCTAATGCATCTGGAAGGCAGTAGAAGACGGCTCAAATCCGGGGCCCTGCCACCCACCTGGGAGACTCAGATGGAGCTCCTGGCTCCTGGCTGCAGCCTGATCCAACCCTGGCTGTTGCAGCCATTTGGAAAGGGAAGCAGTAATGGAAGATCTCTCTCCCTCTCTCTATGTAACTCTGACTTTCAAAATAAATAAACCTTTAAAATACAAGTTGATATCTTAATACCATAGAAGTAGAAGGATCTAATCTTGTAATAAATGATAATTTTTAAAATCTAATAAACTTGGCCTTGTTAATAGCAAAATATTAATAAAATAAAACCACAAATGTCCAACAACAGAGTATGATTAAATATTATTGTCTATCCCCATAATGTATTACCATGAAGACACTTGGATGATCTAAGCACTAAAGATCGTATGGTGGGGGCTGGCGCTATGGTGCTACAGGTTAAAGCCCTGGCCCGTAGCACTGGCATCCATATGGGTGGCGGTTCAACTCCCAGCTGCTCCACTTCCAATCCACTCCCTGCTAATGTACCTGGGAAAACAGCAGAGGATGGCTCAAGTCCTTGGGCCCCTGTACACACATGGGAGACCTGGAAGAAGCTCCTGGCTTCGGATTGGCTCAGCTCCAGCTGTGGCGGTCATCTGGGGAGTGAACCAGTGCATGGAAGACCTCTCTGACTCTCTCTCTCTCTGCCTCTGCCTCTCATTAACTCTTTCAAATAAATAAATCTTAAAAAATTTTAAAAACTGAAAATATAGTATTACCTATGCATGGATTAAAGAAACTCTCGAGATCGCGGAGAACATACAATAAGCATGTTTTTAAATATGGAACTGCGCTCATAAGAGAGCAAGGGCTATGCCCTGAGGCAAAGAGGACGAGGGAGCCAGTGGCCAGGTGGGAAGCAGACTGTGCTGCAGAGAGGCTGAGGTGACATTCAAGGTGTGCAGTAGGAACTAGAGAACCCTATAAAGCCAGAAGCCTTTAGGAGGTAGAACCTTGTGTGGGGGCCACCAAAAAAAAAAAAAAAAAAATCTGGCTACGGGCTCTGTATGAAGAAAAACTCCCCCCTTGAGATTTGCTTCCCATGGCTCTGGGCTCTACTTTTCATTGCTGAATTGACGTCACCATCCTCCAAGGGAGAAATCTACTGAAAGTGGTCCAGAATGCTTGCGCCATGGGCACCTGTCAGAGGCGACCACAGATCCTTCCTGGAAGAACACTCCCCAATCCCTGAGCGACTCCGGACAAACCCGAACTCACAGTGCAAAATTATAAAACACAGGCACCCTGGAGAAATGCAACAGGAAAGACAGACAACAGTATCAGGCCCCAAAGGTTTAAGGTAATGGAATTCTGGAGTACAAAAATGAAATTAGCTGCTTAAAATGTTAAAGAAATAAGAGAAGTAGTAAGGTACAGCTTTAAAAGAAATCCTGGAAGATTTGAAAAGTAACCTAATCAGGTGCAACTTGTAAAAATCAAGAGCCATCACTTTTGCTATTGAAAGCTCGGTGGATGGGCACGCTGCAGATAAGACACTGCTGAAGACACAAGTGATGAATTAAAGGTCACAGATAGGCAAAAGCTTGCAAGAGCAGAGGGAAGAGGGAGAGGATCCCACGGGCTGCTGAGCTGAGTCCCAGGCAGAGGCCGGGAGGAGGGCGTGCTGCAGGAGCAGGTCGGGGAGGGAGGCAGGAGACGACCCGGAGCAGGGAACGGGTCGGGACCTCTGGCTCTCAGGTGGGTGGGAAGCTCTAAGGGACCCCCGCCTGGAGCCCAGAGTGGAGGGCGAGGCAGAGGCAGAGGCGATGTGGGAGACGCTACAGGAGTCCTGGTAGAGGGTGGCATCGTGCACCATGGCAGCGGCACTAGTGGTTCTCAGAAGGTGGCAGGTTTTTTTATTATTAAGATTTATTTATTCGAGCCACTGGCGGCAGCACTGCGTGTTCCACCACTTACAACACCTGCATTCCAAATGAGAGCCAGTTTAAAGGCAGAATCAATCCCCACACACACAGAGAGAGAGAGAAAGAGAGAGAGAGAATCATGCATCTCCTGATTCAATCCCCTAAATGGCTGCAACAGCCAAGTCTGGACCAGGCCAAAGCCAGGAGCCGGGAACTCCATCCTGGTGTCCCACATGGGCGCAGGGACCCAAGCACTTGGGCCATCTTCCACTGCCTTCCCAGGTGCATTAGCGGGAAGCTAGTTGGAAGCAGAGCAGCCAGGACTGAACTGGCACTAAGATATGGGACGCTGGGGCCGGTGCTGTGGCATAGCCAGTAAAGCCGCCACCTGCAGTACCATCATCCCATATGGGCGCCAGTTCGAGTCCCAGCTGTTCCACTTCCAATCCAGCTCTCTGCCATGGCCTGGGAAAGCAGCCACTCTGAACACCATAATTGGATTAAGTTTCTACCCTCTTGGTGCCATTAATGTTAGACTTTGGGGCTAGGCTGAGGGGAACAAATGTTCCAACTACAGCAGAACTGAAGTCCTTAGTCCCTGCTGACCGCCTGCTATGTGCCATGCAATGTGGGTGACACAGGACCCAGGGTGGTGGCCATTTGGTCCTGCCCTGTCCAGCAGTCCCCCTCCCTTTGCTGGAGCAGCCATACAGTGCACAACCCTGGGACAACTCCTGTCGTCCTTCCACATTGCTATCAACTGGCACTGGGAAAATTGATAGATGACAGGGTTGGCATCTCTGAGTTAGTACTTTCTATGAAATACATTTTACATGTATTATAAGCCTAAATGTGAAATGCAAAGCTTTAAAAGCAAAAACAAGAGGAATTGCAGAAGTACCTTCACAGCATCTGTTAGGGATGGGTGCACTAATGAACAATCCCCCAGGGCAGAAATCGTGACGGATACATGATTATAAGAACTCTATTGAGGCCAGCGCTGTGGTGCAGTGGGTTAACACCCTGGCCTGAAGTGCTGGCATCCCATATGGGCGCCAGTTCGAGACCTGGCTGCTCCACTTACCATCCAGCTCTCCGCTATGTCCTGGGAAAGCAGTGGAAGATGGCCCAAGTCCTTGGGTCCCTGCACCCATGTGGGAGACCTAGAAAAAGCTCCTGGCTCCTGGCTTCAGATCAGTGCAGCTCTGGCCATAGCGGCCAATTGGGGAGTGAACCAGTGGATGGAACCCCTCTCTCTCTCTGTGTGTGTGTATAACTCTGACTTTCAAATAAATAAATAAATCTTTAAAAAATTGTTTATAAAAAGAACTATATTAAAATTTACCCATTCTCAAATAGCTATTGATTCCTCAACTTGATAACAGGATCTATGAAAATCCATAGCAAGCATCATATGTAATGGTGAATGGCTAAAAGCTTTCTCCCTAAGCGTAGGACCAAGAAAAGGGTTTCTGCTTTCTTCACTTTCTTCCAAGATTGTTCTGGAGGTTCTAGTCGGAACAAGTAGGAAGAGTAAACTCCAAACATCCTAGATTGAAAGACAATAAAACAGAACCATGTCACGTCACATAGATAGAAGCCTGGATTGAGTTTCTGGCTCCCGGATTCAGTCTGACCCAGCCTTAGCTGTATTGGCATTTGGTGAGTGAACCAGCAGATGGGAGATCTGTCAGTCACTTTCTCTCTGCCTTCCAAATAAATAAATACATAAAAAATAAAAAAGACACCCTCACCCCACATGGGAGGGCCTGGGTTTGACTTCCGGCTCTGGCTCTTGACTCCAGTATCCTGCTAACGCAGACCCTGGAAGGCAGGGTGATGGCTCGAGTAGTTGGGTTCCTGCCACCCACATGGGAGGCTTGGATGGAGTTTCTGATACCTGGCGTCAGGCTAGGCCCAGGTCCTGGCTAATGTGGCACCTGGGGAGTGAACCAGTGGATGCAAACTCTCTCCCTCTGTCTCTCTGCCTCTCAAATAATTAAAGTAAAAAGAAAATGACAAGCATTGGTGTGGACGTACAGAACTTTGGAACCCTCATACATTGTTAGCGGGAGTGTAAAATGATGCAGCTGCTTTGTAAAACGAATTTCATAGTTCTTTGAAGATAAAGCACAGAGCTGCGACTCCCCTCTTAGGTATATACCCAGGAGAACTGAAAATACACATGCACATGAAAACCTGTGCACAAACATTCACAGTAGCATTATTCATAGCAGATAAAAACTGGAAATAAATCCATCAGTTTTAGAATGGATAAACATAATGGAATGTAGCCACACAATAGAATAGTATTTGGCAATTAAAAAAAAATGAAGTACCTTCTCCAACATGGCTGAACCTAGACACTATTATACTAAGCAAAAGAAATCAGACAAAAGGCCACACGTTGTATGGTTCCATTTATATGAAATGTCCAGCGGCCGGC
Organism: Oryctolagus cuniculus; assembly: GCF_964237555.1. Classification (NCBI taxonomy): domain Eukaryota; kingdom Metazoa; phylum Chordata; class Mammalia; order Lagomorpha; family Leporidae; genus Oryctolagus; species Oryctolagus cuniculus. The sequence continues at coordinate 152,010,443 of NC_091436.1, forward strand.
GCTGTGGCATAATGGGTAAAGCTGCTGCCTGCAATGCTGGCATCCCATATGGGTGCTGGTTTGAGTCCCGGCTGCTTCACTTCCGATGCAGCTCTCTGCTGTGGCCTGGGAAAGCAGTGGAAGATGGCCCAAGTGTTTGGGCCCCTGCACCTACATGGGAGACCTGGAAGAAGCTCCTGGCTCCTGGCTTCAGCCTGGCCCAGCTCTAGCTATTGTAGCCATCTAGGGAGCAATCCAGTAGACAGGTGGTCTCTCTGTGTGTGTGTCTCTTTCTCTAACTTTGCCTGTCAAATAAATAAAATAAATTTTTTTAAAAATAAAGAAAATATGCCAGCAGAAGGCTAGCAACTATGCACAGTGGTCCCACTCACCGCTGTAGCTCAAAGGCTCCCAAGCTGCAAAACCCTCGCCAATAAGCCAGGAGATAAAGCCCAGGAAATGCAGAAAACGCACATAGCCAGAAGCCACACCAAGAGGGTAAAACACTCACGGTTTTTCAGTACTATTATTCCACGCTCCGACCTTCTCCTCTGAAAGTGGATAAAGCAAAAGAAGTTCTGGCAAAGCCGTGCCAATCATCACAGAGGCACGCTGCGGAGTTCCCTGGCAGCAGGCATAAAGCCCTACCATGGCAGCGTAGGATGACTCCCCATCAGGAGACGGAGCAGAATTAGGGGACCGTGGCCTGGGGCTGGGCTTTATACACAGCAAGGGCTCAAGGAGTCAGCAGGTGCTGGGGAGAGCCAAAGAGAAAGCCGGGAACGGCCGGGAGGAAAAACGTTCAAACCCTCTTTCTCCATCTTTCTTTTTTCTTTTTTTTTTTTTTTTTAATTTTTTGACAGGCAGAGTGGACAGTGAGAGAGACAGAGAGGAAGGTCTTCCTTTGCCGTTGGTTCACCCTCCAATGGCCGCCGCGGCTGGCGCACTGCGGCGGGCGCACCGGGCTGATCCGATGGCAGGAGCCAGGATCCAGGTGCTTTTCCTGGTCTCCCATGGGGTGCAGGGCCCAAGCACCTGGGCCATCCTCCACTGCACTCCCTGGCCACAGCAGAGAGCTGGCCTGGAAGAGGGGCAACCGGGACAGAATCCGGGGCCCCAACCGGGATTAGAACCTGGTGTGCCGGCGCCGCTAGGCGGAGGATTAGCCTAGTGAGCCGTGGCGCCGGCCTCTTTCTCCATCTTTCAAAGGGTCAGATTGTCTGGGAGATGGGGAGAGACTGATCACATGATGCCTCCTCCTCGTCCAGCCCATGGAACTAAGAGAAGCCCCAGCGGCAGGCTTTGGAGGACCTGCAGAGTGCACGGGAGCTCCGGGGTCCCTGCACGCACAGGCATGGAGGAGAACTCAGCGGAGAGCCAGTCCCTGGCAGGGCCAGCAGCATCGCGCAGGCCCAGGGTGACGGATGCACTGACAGAGCCCTTTAACAAATACAGGTCTAAACTACTGGGACAGAGCCTGGAAGACACGAATAAATGGGAGTGTAGCTTTGCTTAAGCAGAAAGAGACAACACGTGTTAAAGACAGCAACATGTTGGGCTAACAAAGCAGCAAAGATGGGGTAAAACTCAACAGAATGCATTAAAGGACTTGATAAAATTCACTCGAGGGGCCGGCATTGTGGTGTGGCAGACTGTGCAGCAGCCTGTGATGCCGGCATCCCGTGTGGCCGCTGGTTTCGAGTCCCGGCTGCTCCACTTCCCATCTAGCTCCTGCTGATGGCCTGGGAAAGCAACGAAGGATGGCACAAGTGCTTGGGCCCCTGCAGCCATGTGAGAGACCCAGATGAAGCCCCCAGCTCCTGGCTAGAGACTTGCTCAGCACCAGTCCCAGCCTTCGCCATTGTGGCCATTTGGGGAGTGAACCAGAAGATGGAAGATCTCCCTGTCTCTCTCTCTCTCAAGTCTGCCTTTTAAAGAAATAAATAAAATCTTTTTTAAATAATTCATCTAAAAAAATACTCACTTGAAAAAATAAATAGGCAAAACTATGGAAGGATATTTGAGAAATGAGGAGAAAAAGCCATGATAGATTCTAGCACTCATTATAAAACAAAATCATCTAAAATACAAAAGCCAAAATAACTTTTTGTTAGGGCCTGCTATATGACAAACTAATAGTCACAAAACAATGGGATAGGAATTACTACTTAACGCTATCACAACTATATATTACCAATTAGGAGAATTTATTTCAATGCTCAAAACAGAAGCAAAACAATTAATGTGAATGAACTTTTAATTAAGTTTAAAAAATGAAGATGAGGGGGAATATCAGTTTCAAATTTATTTAAAACAATTAAAGAATTCAAAGAAAAGGCAAACATAAAAATAGCCAAGTTCCATAGAGGGATGCATATTCTCCAGAAAGCATATACTTGACACGTGTTGTAAACGTAGCACTAACCGTCAGAAATACATAGATGAACAAAATGGTTCCGACTAGAACTTCTAGCAACCTGGACCCTCCTTCAGCAAACCCCCTGTAACACACACTGCTCGGCCACAACTCAAGTCTACAATGAACCCTGTTTAATCTGCTGTAGTCTCTTTTTCTGTCATGTATTCTACGTCCTAGAGAACAATTTGGCCCATACAGGGTGAGACACAGTAATATTGCTAGATGTAACAAGACCAAAGAAAGAAAATCACATGAAGACTAAAACATGAGTTTTCCTGCGCTCACGGTGCAGTCATGGGGAAACAAGCAGTAAATTTCAGCAGGTGCAACAGGCAGAATTCTTTTAAGATTTATTATTTGAAAGATTCATTTATTTGAGCAACAGAGAAGGGGGCAGGAAAGGGAGGAGGGAGGGGGGGGCGGAAATATACAACTTCTATCCACTGGTTCAATCCCCAAATGGTTACAACAGCCAGGTCTAGGAGCCAGGAACTCCACCGGGGCCCCCGACATGGGGGTAGGGACCAAAATTCTTGGGCCATCTTCCATGTCTTCTCAGGCACATTAGGAGGGAGCTCAATGGGAAGAGGAGCCTCCGGGACTTGAACCAGCACTCTGATAAGCGATGCCAGTAAGCACAACACCAGCCCCTGGGAAGAATTTTACGATGGCCCCGTGATGGTCATTCCCTGATTCCTCCCACAATTATGACACAGTGTATGGCAGAAGAAATTTTTCAGATATAATTAAGGTTACCAGCCAGTTGGCTCTAAGAAAGGGAGATTAGCGGTGTGTATTTGGCCCAGCAGTTAAGACACACTTGGGATGCCCATATCCTATATCAGAGTGGCTGGGTTCAAGTCCTGGGTCCACTCTTGATTCCAGCTTCCTGTTAATATGCACCTTGCGAGAAGGCAGGTGATGGTGCAAGTCGCTGGGTCCCTGTCACCCACGTGGGAGTGAGTTCCTGGCTCCTGGCTTCAGCCCCAGACAGAGGCTCTTGCAGGCATTTTGTTGAGGGAACCCAAAGACGGCAGTTCTCTGCCTCTGTCTCCTTCCCTTCTCTCCCTCCCTCTCCCCCTCTACCGCTCAAATCAAAAATAAACAATTCCTTTTAACAGGATGGAGAGATTGTCCACGTAGTGCTAACCTATTATCCGAGCCTTTAAAAAGCAGAGATTTTTCTGTAGCCGGTAACAGAGAGAATAAATTCTATATATGAAACACGGCATTGCTGGCTTGGGAGATGGAGGGGGCCACATGGAAACAGCTTGACTGCAGCCTACAGGAGCTGAGAACCAGAACGGAATGGGGACATCAGCCCTACACTGGAAGGGGCTGGATTCTCCCAACAATTGGAATGAATTGGAAAAGCGAATCTTCCCCACAGCCTCCAGGTGAGAATGCACTCAACTGAACTGGATTTGGGTCTAGTGAGACCCCAATAAATACAAATAACTACAGTTCCTGGGGCTGGCCTTGTGGTGCAGCAGGTTAAAGCCCCGGCCTACAGTGCCGGCATCCCATATGGGTGCTGGTTCAAGTCCTGGCTGCTCCACTTCTGATCCAGCTCCCTGCTATTGCCTGGGAAAGCAGAAGACGGCCCAAGTCCTTTGGCCCCTGCACCCACGTGGGAGACCCAAAAGAAGCTCCTGGCTCCTGCCTTCAGACTGGCTCAGCTCTGGCTGTTGTGGCCATTTGGGGAGTGAACTAGCAGATGCAAGACCTCTCTCTGTAACGCTTTCAAATAAATAAAATAAATCTTTAAAAAAAAAAAAAAACTACAGATCCTGATTCAGGAGGTCTGGGGTGGTGCCTGAGAAAAATTCTGCATTTTTTTTTCTTATTTGAGAGTCAGAGAGAGAGCTACATTCTATTTGTTTGCTCCTTACGTGCCCACAGTGGCCAGGACTGGGTCAAGTCAAAGCCAGGAACTCAATCCACATCTCCCATGGGAGTGTCAGAGACCCAGCCACCTGAGCCATCACCTGCTGCCTCCCAGGGCCCACGTTAACCGGAAGTGAGAGTCAGAAGCCTGGAAGGAAAATCCAGCTTAGGCCCTCTGTGCAGGAATGGTCATCCTAACCAGTGTCTTTTTTTTTTTTTTAAGATTTTATTTATTTATTTATTTATTTGAGTGGTGTACAGGAAAGCCCCAGGTGAGCAGGAAAGACCAGTTAGCCTGTGCACATGACACATACTATAGGAGAAGTCCTTTCCCACACTACCATAAAATGTTGAGCTTCTGGCATCCAGAATTTGGAAATCTAGCAACTTTAAAACAAGGAGGTTGACGATAACAAATTAATAAAATGTTTCAGCAACCCATAAGTACAAATATGAGGTACTTCAAAAAGTTCCTGGACAACCAGAATTTAAAGATAAGTTTATTTTGGTGAAAAAAAAATGTTTTAAATCCAGGGCCAGCTCCATGGCGCACTAGGTTAATCCTCCGCCTGCGGCACTGGCATCCCATATGGGCACCAGGTTCTAGTCCTGGTTGTTCCTCTTCCGGTCCAGCTCTCTGCTGTAGCCTGGGAAGGCAGTGGAGGATGGCCCAAGTGCTTGGGCCCCTGTACGCTCGTGGGAGACCAGGAGGAAGCACCTGGCTCCTCGTTTCAGATCAGCGTACTTCCCGCCATAGCAGCCATTTGTGGGGTGAACCATCGGATAGAAGACCTTTCTCTCTGTCTCTCTCTCTCTGTCTGTAACTCTACCTATCAAATAAATAAATAAATCTTTTTAAAAATGTTTTAAATCCATGCAGTTTTTTCATGATATGCATTTGCCATGAACTTTTTGAAGTATTCTCATAATACTGATTGAGAGGACAAAGGTAATAATTTCATTGAAAAGAAAACATTTTGGGGGGCTGGCGCACCTGCAGTGCAGGTATCCCATATGGGCACTGGTTCCAGTCCCAGCTGTTCCATTTCCGATCCAGCTCTCTGCTATGGCCTGGGAAAGCAGACGAAGATGGCCTATGTCGTTGGGCCCCTGCACCTGTGTGGGAGACCTAGAAGAAGCTCCCGGCTCCTGGTTTCAGATCGGTGCAGCTCCGGCCATTGCAGCCATTTGGGGAGCGAACCAGCAGATGGAAGACCTCTCTCTCTCTCTTAGTCTCTCTCTCTTTCTGCCTCTCTGACACTCTGCCTTTCAAATAAAATAAATAAACCTTAAAAAAATAGAAGAGATTTTTATTATTTATTTATTTATTTATTTTTGACAGGCGGAGCGGACAGTGAGAGAGAGAGACAGAGAGAAAGGTCTTCCTTTGCCGTTGGTTCACCCTCCAATGGCTGGTGCACTGCGCTGATCCGATGGCAGGAACCAGGTGCTTCTCCTGGTCTCCCAAGGGGTGCAGGGCCCAAGCACTTGGGCCATCCTTCACTGCACTCCCGGGCCACAGCAGAGAGCTGGCCTGGAAGAGGAGCAACCGGGACAGAATCTGGTGCCCCGACCGGGACTAGAACCCGGTGAGTAGAAGAGATTTTTAAGATTTACTTACTTATTTGAAAGCCAGAGTTACAGAGAGAGAGGGACAGAGAAAGAGATCTGCCATCCACTGGTTCACTCCTCAAATGGCCACAACAGCTGGGGCTGAGCCAGGCCAAAGCCGGGAGCTGAGAACTGCATCCTGGTCTCCCACGGGGGCGGCGGGGGTGCAATCACTTGGGCCATCTTCCGCTGTCTTCCCAGGAGCATCAGCAGAGAGCTGGATGGGAAATGCAGCAGCTGGGACTCGAACCGGCGCCCGTATGGGATGCCAGCACTGCACGTGGCAGCTTAACCCCACCCCCACCCCTGCCACAACGCTGGTCCCAAGAAGAGGTTATTTTGAGACACAAGACAGTGTTTTTTAGACACAAGACAGTTATTTTGAGACATAAGACAGTGCATCTATATATCCTGTACCTCACTTTAACAATGAAGGCAAAACACGATAGGATGGATATAATCACAATCCTGGACTTTTAGGATGCTCATCCCAGGAAGGGGGTAGCCATAGTTTCCCATTACCATGTGAAAACACATTCTGGCAACTGTAAGTCTTAGGGTCTGTGAGCAGAAACACTGGTGTTAATTTACCCTGGTGACCCACAGCTCTGGCGACCTAGGTCATACAAAGTTTCTTTTGAGGTCCGAGTTATCCTGATTCCAGCTGCATTGCTTAAATACTGAACCCTTCCGGCAGACAATTCTGTATTATCTGGAACAGGAACAGACCTCAACCTCCAACACCATACCTCGCTGTATTTCTGGCCACTGCTTTAAGAACTTGACTCTGAAACTGAAAACACCTACTGTAAAAAAAATTAAAAAAAAAAACACACAAAATAATGCAAAAACAGATGATATTTTGGTCCAAACCATGTTTACTGAGAAAATAATTTGTCATTATTGAATTCACATAAATAGTATTGAAAAATATAGGTTCTGGGGCTGGCGTTGTGGCGCACCGGGTTAATGCCCTGGCCTGAAGCACTGGCATCCCATATGGGCACTGGTTCTAGTCCCGGCTGCTCCTCTTCCAATCCAGCTCTCTGCTGCGGCCTGGGAAAGCAGTAGAAGATGGCCCAAGGACTAGAGGAAGCTCCTGGCTCCTGGCTTCGGATTGGTGAAGCTCTAGCCATTTACTCCCAACTGGGGAGTAAACCATCGGATGGAAGATCTCTCTCTCTCTCTCTCTGCCTCTCCTATGTGTGTAATTCTGACTTTCAAATAAATACATAAATCTTTTTTAAAAAAATGCAGGTTCTAAAAAACAAGTAGAACAATAAGTTATCAATTATTTCACATCCAGAAAAGCAAAACTCTCTCCTAGAGGTGTCAAATTGACAGGCTTTCATGATTATGATAATTTATTATTATTATTGTTGTTGTTGTTGTTATAAATTTGCTTTAAGGAAAGTCTTATGTATTTCCTGATGTCTTGACATTACAAATCAGAACAAGCTTTGGTCATAACAAAGAAATTCTATGATTAGTGCCAAATTATTTTGAACACATGGAAAATATTTCCTGAAAACATCTCTGAAAATTCCAACTTTTATTGAAATATTGCTGCAGTAAATGAACAGCTCTTAGGTATCTTAATTAATTTATGTAACTCCTATAAGAATTCCATCCAGCAGGTCCTTTTCTTATCGCTACATTTTAGATGAGGAACCTGGAGCTTGGAGGGGTTAAGGAATTTACCAAGTGTGACTCTAAGACCAAATCCAAGCTGCCTCTCTCAGCTTGGCAAAGTGCAAGGCTCTCCCTCTCCTAGAAATGGAACCTGCGGTTCTACTGTAAAGACAGTGCCTCTGTTTGGACACTGGCTGAATTATTTTCCTTAGTCTGAAGGGAAGTTAAGTGCCTGCCTTGGCATTTTAGAGCAAAGCAGCGTGGAGTCTTTCCAGCACTTGTGTTTCTAATAAGTCTAGATATGCTTACGTTTTTCTTTCTCAAATGACATGCAGCTTTCGCTATGGCTAAGTCTACAACTAAATTGAAACCTCCAGTTTTTTCTCACTTGTAGTTTAAAATAAGATAACAATAAGCACAAGATAAAATGTTACATCTGGCATAACTTCAGTAGTCTTATTAATGATCTTCCTACAGCTCATTGAATGAAGCATTTTTGACACTGATACACATTTCAGGAATCAGTCAACAGTTAATATTCGCTTCAAGAATTCTTGTATTTTGGGGGGTTGTCTTCATTTATTTTTTCTATCATTATCAAAATACTCACTCAGCTTCTCTATTCAAACACTGGGGGAAACGCTAACACAGAACTCACAAACAAAAATATGTAGACAAACCAACCAGCCATCCAAAGGTCTCTGCTCTCCATATAATGAAGGGAACAGATGCTCTTAACAACGCTGACTCTCATAGTTTCAGATTTATGCTCCTGATCTGTGACATTCCTTACAAGAAACGGAAAGGGATGGCGAGGACGCCCTTAAAGGGGTTGTTAAGCTTCAATTAGTTAAGACCAGACACGCGATGCATTCGGCAAATGACAGAAATGACCAGGCATGTAGTTCTAGACTAAGTTTAAAGACAATGATTCCCCAGGTCTAAGAAATGCCATTCACGAGGCTGGCCAAAGACGCCCCACTTTCCGACTCCACCCCGCTAAGAGAACAGTCAATCCGTGTCCCGGAGAGCCTGCGCCCGGGGCTCTACCTGCGGCGGCCCTGGCCAGCAGGATGGGGCAGGGCTCCACACCCGTACCTGGGCCGCTGGCGACGCTGACACCGGCTCGCTCGGTGCCGCGCGCGGGAGCATCGCTCGCCGCCGCACCTGCTCCTCCTGGCCGGCTCACGCGCACTCACGCGCACACGCACGCCCTCGCGCCCCACCCGAGCACGGTCCCGCGCTCAGTCCCTTACCCACCGCAAGCTGGCGAGGCCAACGCCGCGACCCCACCTTGCAGGGCCGGCGCTCGCCGCTGCGCTCCGGAGCCCGGGCGGAGCAGGTGCAGCGGAGCGCAGCGCGCGCTCGGAGCGCTCGCCAGTGATTCAGCGCCTTTCCCCGCGCGGTTGCCCCGGCGACGCGCGCGCACGCGCACACTGCTCCGCGCCCCGCACCTGGGACCCAGGGACCGGCTGCCTGCGGCGCACCCTCGCGCCACCCCTTTGCCTTTATGCGCCCGGCCAGGCGTCTCCTGGAAGCTGGGCGCGCCGTCTGGGCCAACGACTCCGCCACTGGGTCCCCTCTCCCTGCGGAGCCCTCTGGGCCCCTTTGTCACGCTCTCCATTGTTTGTGCGGCTCTCGAGCCAGACCGACTCCAGGTGCCTCGCGAATGCACTTGCACCTGCGGCTGGTGGTAACCTAAACCACACCGGAAACGTGCGTGGAAGCCTCTTGTCTGCGTTCTTACTGCCTTCCAGCAATAGGGAAACGCAGTATTAGGGCAGAGGTAGAGTGCAGCGTGTAGGGCTGTGTCGCAGACCTGAGGAACAAGCCTCTACCAGGACACTGCCCAGCTACTGCGGAGCCTCGGACCAGGTCTGTAACCCTGTTTACCTGCTGCCTCTGCTACAACTGCAGGTACTCACACAGGATGATTATGGGAGTTAAATGATAATTCATCCTTTTTTTTTTTTTTTTTTTTTTTTTTGACAGGCAGAGTGGACAGTGAGAGAGAGAGAGACAGAGAGAAAGGTCTTCCTTTTGCCGTTGGTTCACCCTCCAATGGCCGCAGCGGCCAGCGCAGTGATCCGATGGCAGGAGCCAGGTGCTTTTCCTGGTCCCCCATGGGGTGCAGGGCCCAAGCACCTGAGCCATCCTCCACTGCACTCCCTGGCCACAGCAGAGAGCTGGCCTGGAAGAGGGGCAACCGGGACAGAATCCGGCGCCCCGACCGGGACTAGAACCCGGTGTGCCGGCGCTGCTAGGTGGAGCATTAGCCTAGTGAGCCGTGGCGCCGGCCGATAATTCATCCTTTAAGAATAAACTCAAAGAGTGAACACCAGCTGGGATGAAATAGGAAAAAAAGCCGTCCTGCTCTTGACCGAAGTGGTGGGACACAGAGCCAGGGGCCAACTTAACAGGAAATCTCGTCTCCTTCGCAGCCGTGTGGGGTGTAAGCCCCTCCTGGAATCATCGCTGCTTTCTCCCCCATCACTTTGTCATTCCCACCCAGAACCGGGAACCCCAGTCACCACCCTCCCTTCAACTCAGCATGGCCCCAGCCCTGCCTCCTTAACCCTGGGTTCTCCCAAAATGCCTCTGACGCTGGGAACAGCTGCGGCCCTCCCCTTTCTGAGACTCTGAATCCTCCAACAGAGCCCGAAGCTCCCAAGGCACTTCCTCCTCCCTCTTCTCACCTGGCACCCCAGAGGCCGCCAGTGCCTCTCAAAATGAAGTCACCGGTGGTCCTGGACCTTTCTCTCTGTATGTATGAGTGTGTGTGTGTGTGTGTGTGTGTGTGTGTGTGATGCTTATATCCATGTTGGCCTCACAGGAAAAAAGCATTCTGCCTCCTTGGGGCCCAGACTCCAGGCTGCTTCTCTTCAGCTCAGTGAACATTCGCTGAGTTCCTGCTCCGTGCCAGACGCTACAGTAGGGACTAAGGGTAGTGAAGTATCCTTAGTACAGCTTTTCTCATTTTGTCTCCTCTGGCTTATACCCATTAGTTGGGACGTCTGCACAGCAACAATCAGTCGTGATGAAGGGGGGAGAAACTGAGATTTATTGAAGGACCCCCAAAGTGGTGCCCTTTTGTGACGACCCCAGAAACACAGACTCCAGACCAGGCGATGCAAAAAGCAAGAGGTAGTTTTATTTCATTTGCGCAAATGGGCCCTCTGCTGCCGCAAGCAGCAAGAAAGAGAGGAGCCCTGAGCAGTTATCTCACACAGCTTTTAAGGGGGGCAAAACCACAAAATTAGCATACCATAGGGTGGCGTGAGTTCATTGGGCAACTACAAGGGGAGGGGGTCATTGAGGAGGAGAAACGGGTGGCTACGGGTGGCTACGTGCCCTACGTGCCTTTCCTTTCTTTGTTAAGCTTGGACAAGGGGAGGGGGTCGTTGAGCGGTGAGGAAGTATAGTCAGTGGAAAAGTACTGGGTCGAAGTTCCTGTTTTTCTATCTTATCAAGGCCACCTTTAGGGCGGCTCTCGCCCGCTCCCTTCATTATCAAGGTTAAAGTACATCCACATCATGCCAATGAAAGCATTGCCTCATATGGGCACCAGTTGTAGTTCCAGCTGCTCCACTTCTGATCCAGCTCTCTGCTATGGCCTGCGATGGCCATGGGGATGGCTCAAGTCCTTGGGCCCCTGTGCGGTGACTGTTCCTCGCCACCGCCAGCGAATTAGGCAGGCTGCCCGCAGCTTGCCTTGACCGAGGAGGGGAAGTGCACCACCCGCCGCCACTCAGGCCACTCAGCCTTCCCCAAACCCGGGGGACAATCAGACGTGGTGGGGAGCCCAGTCGAAGCAGGGTCTCACTTTATTGTAAAAGGGAGGTGTATATACAGCTGAGGTACAGAGCGGATGGTACAGAGTGGATGCGGGCAAGGGGTGGGGTGTTGTGATGCAAAAGGGTCTTAGCCACCCCTATTATACCTCCTTAATGATCATTAGGCAAAAGCACCCTGGGGCTGGGTTGTTTGCCACCAGGGATTTGAAACTGAAAAACAGGTTTTCAAATGGAGGTAGGCTCAGGAAGTTTCCTCTAGGCCTCTCCGGATTCAGCCTCCCCCACACCCCTGCACCCTTGTGGGAGACCCAGCAGAAGCTTCTGGCTCCTGGCTTCAGATCTGTCCAGCTCTGGCCGTTGTGGCCATTTGGGAAATGAACCAGAGGATGAAAACCTCTCTCTCTCCCTCTCTCTCTCTCCCTATCTCTAACTCTACTTTTCAAATAAATAAATACATTTTTTTAAATGTAAGATTCTGAGTTGGAATTTCTCTAAAAAGGGAGGAAAGGTCAGCAAGAAAAACTTAAGATTAAAAGTAAAAAACTCAAGATCGTGCAAATCAGATTTTTTTTCCTCTGAACTCCTTGAGACCAGAAGCATTCAGTTTTTGGAATATTCGTGTATGCATGTGCAGGAATAGGACCTATGTCTAAACATGAAATTCATGTTCATATACACTGCATACTCATAGCCTAAAGGCAATTTTGTACAATCTTTTTTGTGCACCTACATTTTTAAAATATTGAGATGCAGGGAGAGCTCTCATGCACTCACTCACTCCGCGAGTGCCACCATGGCCAGTGTTGGGCTGGGCTGAAGCTGGAAGCCAGGAGCTCAGTCCAGGTCTCCCACATGGCTGGCGGGAACACAATCGGAAGAGCCATTTACCGGCTGCATCCCAGAGTCTGCGTTACCAGGAAGCTGGAGTCAGAAGTCGGAGCCGGGACTCAAGCCCAGGCACTCCACCATGAGACACAGGTGTCTCAGCCAACAACTTAAAGACCAGGCCAAACACCCATACCTCCTCCTTCTCCATCCTGCATCTACTACTGTTACCGGAGAAATTGCAGGGTTCTTGTCTTCGCGCAAGAAAGAATTCAGGCGTGAGACAGAGAGTAGTGGGAGGTAAAATAGCAAGGTTTATTAGGGAAGGGACATCCGTAAGGACATCTCTCAGAGCCTGAGAGACTGGGGGGTGGGGGGGGAGCGAGGTTACATGTGGAGAGGAGATTACACCTGGCCAGACCAGGCGGGTGGCTCAGCAGAGAGGCAGAGGGCTGAGCGCCCCATCAGTTGAGGCCGGGGGTTTTTAAGGAGATGGGTCTCTGTCTTCACACATCTCCTCCTGAAACAAAGGATTTTATGGCTGTAAATATTAAGAAGCTCCTATCTGAGTTTTCCCTTGAAGGTATCAGACAGGAGGAAGCCTAGCTGGCGCCATCCTGGGTTCAGAGGAAGGGTGAGCAGGACCCCCTAGAGAATGGGGATCAGAGCAGGGTGTTTGAAATGCAGATACTGGGCTGCATCTGGGAGATTGTGGAAGATTCGTCAGGCAGAAGGGGCAGGGACCCCCACCTGGCAGGTTGTCAGGTAGAAGGGGCAGGGCAGGATGCGAACACTGGGCTGCCCCTGAGACATTATCGGGATGACTTTGAGATGTGGATGCATATGCTGGACGTAGAAGTCTTCTCCGGAGGCCTTTGTCACACACACATAAGCTCATACCTAACTTCCTGCCTAACACTACAACCCAGCATGCAAGGTCAGGTGTCACATGGGCCTTCAACATTTATCAGAGTTTGGAGTAATTTGGATTTCCAAATTAAGGATACTCAACCTGTAGTACATTAATTCTTTCATTGTTTGAGGATTACTGCCCATGAATAATCTTAAGTGGTTTGATTTTTCCCATTTTCCTTACAGCTAGTTTCTAAGATCTCTGCATCATGATACACAGACAGGAAGATTTTCATGTGGCTGCTCTGAGATATATAAAGGAAATGATGTTCTCATGGTTTTAAACAATGTGATAATCCTTATTTAACAGAATACACCGGGCTGCCTATCACTTTTACTGATCTCAGGGGTTTCCTGTAAAGTGGTGTGAGATACAGTTCTTCAACTTAAGTGAATAACAATTTATGTGAATAGACAATTTATGCCAGAACCACCCTTTCCTACAGAAATCACCTTGATAAGGGCTGCTACTAAAAATTACCATCAGTTGTTTATTGTTTAATGATTAAAGTCACAGTGAACATAAAGCGTGTCCACTGTCGCCACAAAGGGAATATTCTGTACACAGTCAGACCTTCTGAGGCGTTCTGATTATGGTGCTCCTGATGAAAATACGGTTCTCTCATTTCTCATCTGAGTGATTCCAGCTGAGTTTCCTTTTAATACCAAGAACGCAGATGTATTCTGGATACTCATGGTGTGGTAACAACACAGAAAGCTGCTTTCTTCCGCACAAAGGGGAGGTAGTGGCAGTGGAGCTAGCAAAAATAATCCCATCACGAACACAAAGACATCAGCAAACTATAAAACTCTTTATTTACAGCACATTTCTTCTGTGGGGAATTTTTTCTTTAAAGCACATTTAAAAATACTCTTTATTCACTCTGTAAAACATTTCCATTTTACAAGTAGCAAAACCCAAAAGCCTGTTTCTCTGTACACATTTATTTTTCTCTTAGGAAAAAATAATAATGTCCTGTGGGGACATGAAACTGATTTTAATAATCAAAGTCTAACTTTGCCTCTGTGGGCAACATAATTACAAACATGAATTAGAGCTTTGGGATGTTAGATCATAAGGCCTAACGTACAGTGTACAAATTAAGTACTGTACTGTCAGCTGACGGAGTCTGATACAGGACAGCTGTCAGATGCCGGCGTTGTTTACATTTCAGGGGGTCTCAATATGTGAACTATAACGAACAGACCCAGTTCCAAGGATTCTGTAACCTCTTCTTTATTTTAAGACATACTTCAAAATTATTAGTATTTTGGTGCCTGATTGAGGGAAAATAAATCCTACAAAGGCTGGCCCGAGACAGGGTGGCCTTGCTTGGAATTCAGTTAGCAGCTCTGAGCGCTGTTAGAAGCTCCAACAGGCTTTGTGCCCTTTCATTCTGAACACAGGTATGCTTTAGTAAATAAATATTTAAGTCTCAATTCTGAAGAAACAATCCACAAAAATAAGTCACAGCTTTTTTTTTTCTTAACAATGATCCAGTATCTTAATTTCTCCATGTTAAACTTACCTTTCCTGACGGATAGAAATTACATTTGCAAAAATCTTGAACAAAATTGCTCAGAATATTTAAAACTTGTATTTGAAAAGCCTTTCACAATATGATGTCCAAGTTGCATAGAAGGCCCCAGTGATCACTAGGAAATCTACCACAGTCCAGTTTTTCCAGCCCAAGGAGGTCCAAACTTCGGGGAATAATGTGGCCCTCTTCTGCTGCTGCTCTGAAAAATATTCTATCAAAACGAAGCTTGCAAGTGGCAGATATGCCGAGGTTAGAGTTCATCTGGGTATCCCATGTATATTGGCAATGCTTAGGTTTGCCCAGAAACTCCCACACATCCAGAATGTTGCTGGGTAAACCACCACATTTGGCAACCTGGAAAGAAAAAGAATACGCTTTAAGATTTACACAGTCTTTGCCTCTTAATTTAAAAAAAAAATTATTTATTTGAAAGGCAGAGGTAGAGAGACAGAAGGACAGACAGAGAGATCTTCCATCTACTAGTTTATTCCCCTAGTGATCAAAACGGCTGGAGATGGGCCAGGCTACAGCCAGGAGCCCTGAACTCTATCTGGGTCTCCCACGAGCACAGCAGGGGCCAAGTATCTGGGCCATCTTCCGCTGCCTTCCCAGGTGCATTAAAGGGAGCTGGATCGAAAGTGAAGCTGCTGAAACACAAACCACACCTCATACCATACGCAGGTGTCACAGGCAGCAGAACCCTCTACACAACGCCAGCCCCTCCCCTTTAGTTTAAAAAGGTGTCGTGGGGGCTTTTTGTGTCTCAGCTGCCCCACTTCTGATCCAGCTCCCTGCTAATGGATTGGGAAAAGTAGTGGAAGACGGCCCGAATGTTTGGGCTTCTGCCACCCGTGTGGAGACCTGGAAGATCTGTTAGACGCTCCTGGCTGCTGGCGCAGGCCCAGCTGTTGCAGGCATTTGAGAGAACCAGCAGAGGGAAGATCTCTCTCTCCCTCAATATAATTCTCTCAAATAAATAAAAATAAATCTTAAAAACACCTAAGTAAAAAATACAAAGTTGTCTTGGCTAGTACAACATCTAAGTATGGCATTTCAATCAGAATATCAATTATTAATTGCACATACAAAATAATTAGATATACAGTAAAAACATTTTGGTATAATATAAAATATCAATACAGCTGGAGAGATTGGGCTTTGTCTCTTGTCTTCTGCCATGAATAGGGTCCTACCTTTGGGCAGAAGACAAAACTCAGAAGGCTAAATGCCTACTGGGCACAGTTATTCCTGTTAGTAGTTCTTCAAACTCAAAAAGTAAAAACAAGGCAAAATTGCTACTCCACATTAGTCTGAAGTTTAGGAGACGGCATTTATATGAGCCAATGACGTCACATGCCTTCATAGTTTCATTGAAACTGCGGCCGGCGCACTGCGCTGATCCAATGGCAGGAGCCAGGTGCTTCTCCTGGTCTCCCATGGGGTGCAGGGCCCAAGCAGTTGGGTCATCCTCCACTGCACTCCCAGGCCACAGCAGAGAGCTGGACTGGAAGAGGGGCAACCAGGACAGAATCCGGCGCCCCAACCGGGACTAGAACCCGGTGTGCCGGCGCCGCAGGCGGAGGATTAGCCTGTTAAGCCGCGGCACCGGCTTGTCCATGAACATTAAAATGACTTTGTCACTCACTTCTTGATCCCTTAAATTTGTATCTCCTGCAAATATAACTGTAGCCGATTCTGGAGCCTCTTGGATTTTCTCTAGGACCATTTTTAACTGGTTCATTCGTTCCGTGGCGTGGCCTCTGGTGCTCTCCAAATGGGACGTCATAAGGTAAAGTTCATTCCCGGACACACTCGCCTGCAACAGGATAAATAATTACCATCACCGAAACAGCCCACTGACCACCAAGGCTGAACACTGGTAACAAAATCAACAGCCTTCTTGATCCACTGGTTTATATTTACCAGACTGAAACTATAATCAGCACTGTGCCCATCCAGAGAAGTGTAGGGTGCTAGTCCTGCCCCCAAAGAAGACTGCTTAGCACGCACCACCCTCCTTAGCACTCCAGCCCTCCACCATCAGCCCTCCCGCAGTGTCCCGGGGCCATCTGTAGCTCCTCCTCTGGACTCCCACAGCATACTGGACAAACTCAATTAAACCACAATTATTTCCCTCCTACAAAGCCATGAGTCATCTGCAAACAGAGAGGATTCTTATTTACTGTTATATTATTAAGGGCCTGGCACACAAGTACTCAAAACTGTGAGTTAAGTGAACAATTAAGAACCATTCACAGGCCAGCGCCATGGCTCACTAGGCTAATCCTCCATCTGCGGCGCCAGCACTCTGGGTTCTAGTCCTGGTTGGGGCGCCGGGTACTAGTCCCAGTTGCTCCTCTTCCAGTCCAGCTCTCTCTCTCATTGTCTAACTCTGCCTGTCAAAAAAAAAAAAAAAAGAACCATTCACTACTTGCCGTTAACATACTCACACTGGAGGCCAGCGTTGTGGCATATGGGGTAAAGCTGATGCCCACCGACACTATTACCACATATGGGCACCGGTTCATGTCCTGGCTGCTCCACTTCCTATCCAGCTCCCTGCTAACGGTCTGGGAAAGGAGCGGAGGATGGCCCAAGTGCTTGGCCTCTGCCACCCACACAGGAGACCCAGAAGAAGCTCCTGGCTCCTGATTTTGGCCTGCCCCAGCCCTGGCCATTGTGGCCATCTGGCAAGTGAAAAAGCAGATAGAAGATCTTGATCCCTGTCTCTCCCTCTCTCTTTGTAGCTCTGATTTTCAAATAAATGAATAATTTTTTTAAAAAAAGATACACTGTAGGATGTCACTATATATATATAAGAATTCCAGCAGCCAGCACTGTGGCTCAGCGGGTCCCACCAGTATCCCATATCAGAGTGCTCCCTGCTAATGTGCCTGGAAAAGCAGAAGATGGCCCAAGTACTGTCACTCACGTGGGAAATCCAAATGGAGTTCCTGGCTACTGGCTTCAGCCTGGCCCAGATTTGGCTATTGCAGCCATCTGGGGGAGTAAACGAGTGGATAGAAGACCTCTCTGTCTCTCCCTCTTTGTCACTCTGTCTTTCAAAGATAGACAGATAAATACATAAATCTCTTTAAAAAAAAGAATTCTAGGGGCCAGTGCTGTGGCACAGAAGGTTAAGCCTCTGCCTGCAGTGCCAGCATCCCCTGTGGGCTCAGGTTCAATCCCGGCTGCTTCACTTCCAATCCAGCTTCCTGCTTACGTGTCTGGGAAAGCAACAGAAGATGACCCAAGTGCTTGGGCCCCTACAACATGGGAGACCCAGAATAAGCTCCTGGCAGGGCTTTGGCCTAGCTAGCTATGGCTGTTGTGGCCATTTGGTGAGTGATTCAGTAGATGGAAGATCTCTCTTTCTCCTTTCTCTGTATTTCTGCTTTTCAAACAAAGAAACAAATCTTAAAAAAAAAAAAAAAAAAAAAAAAAAAAAAAAAAAAACCTCCATTTTTACAAGTGTGTCCATATTAAAAATGTATGTAAAAAGTTAACTTATAAAGTTCTTTAAAACTATTTAAAACAATCTGTATGTAAAGAACAAATTTTTATCTAAAGGTAATGGTTTTCAGAAAATAGCACCATAGAACTATAAACAAAGTCTTCTTTTTTTTAAAAAAGTCAGTTTTAAAAAATTACTTACATGCACACACAAGAGATTCCTCATCATTTTGGTGTTTGGAAAAGGAATAATCTCTTGGCTTTTTAATTTCACTCTGGACTTCTTCAACATTATAGCTGTGAAATATCCTTCTTCATGACCTTCAAATGGTTGTGGAAAAGAATTTAGGCTAAGAAGGTCAAGGTATTTTCAGCTTATTACAAGTTCCCCTCCTGAAGATTTTATGACAACAGATATGTTATTTCAAAATAGTCTAAGAAAGCAAACTAAGTCCACTTGTTTACCTGCCCCCTCTGAATATTTAACTGGAAATATGGAAGAAATATAAAAATGTGGGGTCCTGTGGCACCGCAGGTTAAGCTGCCACTTGGGATGTCCTGTATTCCACAATGCAGTGCTAGATGGAGTCCTGGCTCCTCTGCTTCCAACCCAGCTTCTTGCTAATGCACCTGGAAAGCGGCAGAGATGGCTTAAGAACTTGGACTCCTGGCACCCATGTGGGAGACCCAGTGGAGTTCATGGCTCCTGGCTGTGGCCTGGCCCAGCCAGCCCCAGCTATGCAGGCATTTAGGGAGTCAAACAGCGGATGCAAAATCTCTCTCTCCCCCTTTTTCCGTTACTCTGCCTTTCAAACAAATAATTAAATAAAAAAAGCATGTAAGTGCCAAAAATACTGGCCAACATCAAGTAAGAAATTTCTGCAAAACACCCAGCAGATGAGCCTTGAACTGAGACAAAGTGACATGCGTTCAGAGAACAGGAGTGGAAGTCAGTGAATGAAAGCCTCCAGCAGTTTTCCAGGAGACGCAGATGGAGAAGTGGTAACTGCCTATCAGAACAGGGAGACCACCTGAATGCCTGTAGCGGAGAACCACAGACAGGAGGGGAATGTTAACACAAATGTACCACAAAAGGTACAGTGCCAAGCTAGGAACAGGAGCGCCAGTTCTGGGCTGGCGTAGAGTAGCAGGTTAAGCTGCCACTTGCAGCACCGGCATCCCATATGGGCACCAGCCTGAGATCTGGCTGCTGATCCAGCTCCCTGCTGATGTACCCGAAGACAGCCCAAGTGCTTGGGCCCCTGCACCCACGTGGGAGACCTGGAGGAAGCTCCGAATTCCTGGCTTTGGCCTGGCCCAGTCCTGCCCATTAATGGCCATTTGGGGAGTAAACCAGCAGATGGACAATCTCTGTTAACTCTGCTTTCAAATTAAAAAAAAAAAAAAAAAAAAAAAGAGAGAGAGAGAGGTTTTTTTTTTTTTAAAAGGGTCCGTTCAAGGACTGGATATAGGATTAAGCATCTCCCTGGGGTCTTCTCCAACTCCTTACATCCAGGTGATCACACATGAGTGAGACAAGCGGTTTACGGAGAAACTGAACTGTGGCTGCTCCAGCCACTCAGCAGCCTCTGAAGGAGAGCTGGGAATGGACTGAAAGCAGGGATGACGTAAAAGTGTGTCTCCTCGAGCCTCAGCCCCTGCTGAGGGCTGCCTGCAGCAGGGAGGCAAAACAAGCATGCCACCTAGTATCCAGAACCCAGAAAGCTAGAGGGCTCTGGTAGGGAAACCGCGCGGCCTGAGATGAAGGGCGTCCACACGTCGACACACGGACAGCGGGGGAAGCAGCAGTCTACTCCACAATCAATCATCCCTCACCCACCCCTAGTGGGGTGTACTACCTGGCCTTGCTGGGGGACACTAAGCTCTCGTTGGCTTTTTAATACCTGGTGTTTACATGTGAACCAAGAGTCAACAAGTCCAACATGGCAGGACATAACCAACACAGACAAAAAGAAGAAATTAAAGCAACGCAGACAAAAAATTAACACCTAAAACAAACTAACCAACAACTAACAAAATAATGTCCTATGTGATAAGGTACTGCCTCCATAAACAAGAAAATGCCATAAAAAAAAACCTGACATTAAATGAACAGGAGGCCTGGGAAATTAAAATAATATTTAAAAACCAAGACAGTTGCCAAGAAAGTGGGACAGAGACATGAAAAATCAATGAGACATGAAAATGAAAGGGTCTTTTAACAGAGGGATTCCCAAAAGGGGATGAGAAAAGGAATTATAAAGGAGGGAGAAAAGGAAAGAGAAAAGAAAGAAGTGAGAAAAGGAAAAAGAAAGAATGAAAGGAGCACGGAGGGCAATAGAGGGGAGAAAGAAAGACAACTAGGAGAGAAGAGGAAGGAAGGTGAGAAAAAGAATTTTCCAGATCTGAGACTCCCTGAACAGCACAGTAGATGAGAAATGGCGTCAGCACACAGCCTGCTGGCTAAGAGGCCTGTATCCCCATTAGAACGCTGGGCTGCATTTGCAGTCCTGGCTCCTGCTGAATCAAACTGGAGGCAGTGGTGACAGCTGAAGTGAGTGGGTTCCTGCCACCCGGGCAGGACACCGGGATCATGTTCCCTGCTCCTGGCTTCAGGCTCAGCCCAGCCCTGGCTTTTGCAGATATTTGGAGAGTACACCAGAGGATGAGTGGTCTCTCTGTTCATCTGTCTCTCTCTCTGACAATCAACAAGAGGGAAAAAAAGAAAGAAAAGAACAAAATAATGCTACAGTTAAGAAAAAGAAACCCTCCTAGGGCCAGAGCTGTGGCTTAGCGGGTAAAGCCACTGTCTGCAGTGCCGACATCTCATATGGGCGCCGGTTCGAGACCTGGCTGTTCCACTTCTGACCCAGCTCTCTGCTATGGCCTGGGAAAGCAGCAGAAGACGGCCCAAGGCCTTGGGCCCCTGCACCTGCATGGGAGACCCAGAAGAAACTCCTGGCTTCGGATCAGCACAGCTCCAGCTGTCTTGACCATCTGGGGAGTGAACCAGCAGAAGGAAGACCTCTCTCTCTCTCTCTCTCTCTCTCTATGTAACTGTGACTTTCAAGTAAAATAAATAAATCTTTAAAAAAAAAAAAAAAAGAAAAAGAAACCCTCAAAGCGTCAGAGATTTGGGCAAAAACAGGAATGAGCGGCAGACATCATTATCAATAACACAAGCTAAAAGACACTGAAGCAATGCCCTAAAAATGACTTCCTACCTAGAAAGCTATGTTCAGCCAAACTATCAACCAATTACAAATATGTTAGGATCCAAAAACTTCACTACCCATTCACTACTTCTAGAAAGCAACCAGAGAATGAGCTGTAATAAAATGAGGCAGAAGGAAAGCCTGGGATTCAGAAAACGAGAAACTCTAAAAGGAGAAGCAAAAGAATGCTCGAGAACGCAGAAGAGCAGTCCTACACACACAGACTGAGAGGGAATTCTCGACCTTAGCAATTTTGGATTAAAGAGGAAATCAGAGCTAAAAAAAAAAAAAATCACATACTATGTAACAGCAAAAGTCAAAGAAAACATAAAAACCATGAGATGTGGCCAAAGTGGCACTTTAAATGCACTTTAGCAAAAACAAAATAAATGGAAAATTAAAAACTAAGTTATTCAGTGCAAAAAGGTTAAAACAAATTCATAGACTTTTTGAAAAAGCATAATCACAATGCAATTATCACATTAAAAAATTTTAAAACAACTTCAATCAAAAAGTGTCTCAAATGTTAGTAATTTCTCAGAAAAATATCTATTTTAATCACTTTTCTCACATTTATTAACATTAAATTGTATAAAATGTAGAGCCAGCGCTGTGGCGTAGCAGGTAAAGCCACCGCCTGCAGTGCGGTCACTGGTTTGAGTCCCATATGGGCACCGGTTTGAGTCCTGGCTGCTCCACTTCCAATCCAGGTCTCTGCTATGGCCTGGGAAAGCAGTAGAAGACGGCCCAAGACCTTGGGCCCCTGCACTCATGTGGGAGACCCAGAAGAAGCTCCTGGTTCTGGATCAGCCTAGCTCCAGCCGTTGTGGCCACTTGGGGAGTGAACCAGTGGGTGGAAGACCTCTCTCTCTCTCTTTCTGCCTCTGTAACTCTGCCTTTCAAATAAATCTTTAAAAATAAATAAATTGTATAAAATGTTCTCCTATAATTCTTTTAGTATCCTGTGCCTTGCTTAGTATTCTCAAACTTATTCATTTGGTTTTTCTTCTTTTTGTGCCAACAGACTGACTCTACTTATCTCTTTCACTGATCTGTTTTTCAAAGGAAAAGAAGTAGCAAGAAAATTGTTACCTGTAATAATCTCATAACTACTTGCTCGCTTCTTTATGTAGCTACAATATGGAGGAATAACTTCCTGTAGAAACACCACATCAGGGCTGTACCTAATTGAAAACATCAGTTTATAGTAAATACCAGGTATACCATTTCACTTTCAGCTACCAAGAGGAAGGAAATTCCATGACATACAAGAAAAACAAAATCTCTAAGGTATCTGATAGTCAATGTTTACACTAACCTTGTACGACTATAAACTGAGAATCTTCTATACAACTTAACACAAAACACTGTAGTAAAAAACAATGGCAACAACTGACAATAGAAGACACTGAGAGCCTGCGAGTGGTACTACACTCCAGCAGAAGCTTTCACAGTTATCTATAACAATCCTCTGGAAAATTCTTATCCACAACGAAGAAAGCTGAGCTCCAGAGAACTTAAGTGAAGCTGCAAAGCCAGTCTGGGGCAGGAACAGACTTTCTGGGCGACTTTGCATGGCAGAACTCATAACACAGAGTTGAATACATAGTCCCAGGTGGCTTCTAATAAACACGAGTGCTCCCTCTCCACCCAAACCCCATCTCGTTCTCAGAGGCAGTCACTGAGATCCTTCTCGGGGCGGACTCTGAACCCAGCTCCTGCGGTAAAGCCTGCGGTGCTGGGCTATCACTCGTAGATACACAAGAGACACTACAACATTAGAAAACTACTAGCCAGAAGTGACAATACTCACAAAGCTATGTAGGAACACACTCCTCGGGCCCTCTCCTGCAGATGGTTCAGATCCAACCCATCAATATTCCAGGTGATGCACGAGAACATGCTGCCATCTTCCTGCTGAGTATTTTCAGTTGGGCTGGTTGTAGAACTAATGGAATCACTTGTTTCTTCGCTGGTGAGGTCAACACTGGCAACATCAGAATAGAACAAAACTTGGAAAATAATTTGTAAGTGGATTACGAAGGCCCTCATCTTACAGGTGAGGTTATTTTTTTTAAATGTTGCCTCTTCCCTATTTCTTTTTTTTTTTTTAATTTATTTATTTTATTTGGAAAGTAGTTAGAGAGAAAGAGAAAGGTCTTCTATCTGCTGGTTCACTCCCTAAATGGCCACAACAGCTGGAACTGAGCTATTTCAAAGCCAGGAGGCTGGAGATTCTTCCAGGCCAGGGGCCCAAGCAGTTGGGCATCTTTTACTGCTTTCCCAGGCCACAGCAGAGAGCTGGATCGGAAGTGGAGCAGCCAGGACTTGAACAGTCACCCATATGGGATGCTGGCGCTGCGGGCAGCAAGCTTACCTGCTATGCCGCTGCGCCAGCCCCTGTAAGTTTAACAAGAGTCTGAAAATAATCTGCCTGCAGAACAACAAAAGCCACAACTGAGGAAAAATTGATTCTGACCCAAAGGCTTGCTCATTTACACTTTAGTCAACTCAACAGCCTTCAGTGTGTCTCTAAAATAATCTTATAAACCATGACCCTGGGGCCAGCGCTGTGGTGTAGCAAGTAAAGCCGCCGACTAGTGCTGGCATCCATATGGGCGCCAGTTCATGTCCCAGCTGCTCCATTTCCAATCCAGCTCTCTGCTATGGCCTGGGAAAGCAGCAGAGGATGGCCCAGGTCCTTGGGCCCCTGCACCTGTGTGGGAGACCCGAAAGAAGCTCCTGGCTCCTGGCTTCGGATTGGCCCAGCTCTGGCTGTTGCAGCCAATTGGGGAATGAACCAGTGGATGGAAGCTCTCTCTCTCTGTCTGCCTCTGCATCTCTGTAACTCTGCCTTTCAAATAAATAAATAAATCTTTTTTAAAAAAATGACCCCAAATTACACTAAGAAATGTAGGATTTACAAATGTATTTGCATTCGTTCTAGATCCTATTTGAAATCATGTCTCATGGTAGGAAACAAACAATTACATATTCCTTGCTGTCCCCTCTTGGGTTGGTACAGTCTGAGATTCCTCCCCTTCAAAGTGAGTCCAAGTAACTGACCAACCAACTATACCAGAAAGGATATTTTGGGACATCTGAGGCTTGGACATACAAAGCAATGGGCTTCCATTCAGGCCTCTAGAACATGTGCTCTGGGAACCCTCAATTGCCACGTAAGAATGCTGACTACACTGAGACTGCCAGGCTGGAGGGGCCACACATGTGGCACTCAGTCAGTCCTGTCTGATCTGCCATCTGCCATCCCACCAAGGCCCCAGACATCTGAGTGAAAGCACAAAACATCACTAAAAGGTGATTACCAAGCAAATGTAGAAGCTATTCACAAATTCAATAATTGGGATTTTTACATTTGTAATTTTAATAAACTTACTGCCAATATTTTAACTGTATTTGGAATTAGATTTTCAGAACTGCAAACAGTAGAAAGAATCCTTATACACTATTCATCCAGATTCTCCAAATGTAAATATTTTATTTAACATTTACATGCTTTACTCTGAAACATTTGCTTACTTTTGGTATGTACTTCCTAAAAACAAGGACATACTTGAGTGATTATCAAACCGATTATCATTGATACAATACTATCTCAAGACCTGTTCCAAGGGCCGGCATTATGGCATAGTGGGTTAAGCCACCTCCGATACAGCCTCCCAAATGGGCACCGGTTCTAGTCCCAGCAGCTGCACTTCCGATCCAATGAAAGGATGAGCCTGGGAGAACAATGGAGGATGGCCCAAGTGCTTGGGCCCCTGCACTTAGAGGGGAGACCTGGATGAGGTTCCTGGTTTAGGCATGGCCCAGCCACAATTATTGCAGACATTTGGGGAGTGAACAACCAGATCGAAGACTGACCTATCTACCTCTCTCTAACTCTTTCAAATAAACCAATCTTCAAAAAAAAAGACCTGCTGCACTTTTGCTAACAGTGGCCTAGCCCCAGATCACATGCTGCGTGTGGACGGCAGGCTGTCTTTCAGTATCTTTCAGTATGTAACAGTTGACCAGGCCATCTTTGTTTCTCATGACCTGGACATTTTTGAGGAGTAAAGGCTTAAAGGCTATGTATTTAACAGAATATCCTTCAAAAATCATCAAACAACCTTTAGGTTTGTCTGATCTTTTCTTGTGATTCAAGTCAGATTATGCATTTTTTTGAAGAATGAGGATACTTCAAAAGAACAGGGGCTGGCACTGTGGCACAATGGGTTAAAGCCCCAGTCTGCAGCACCCACATTCCATATGAGCGCTGGTTCAAGTTCCGGCTATTCCACTTCTGAACCAGCTCTCTGCTATGGCCTGGGAAAGCAGTGGAAGATGGCCCAAGTCCTTGGGCCCCTGCACCTGTGTGGGAGACCCGGAAGAAGCTCCTGGCTCCTGGCTTCAGAACAGCTCAACTCTGACCACTGCAGTCATTTGGGGAGTGAACCAGTGGATGGGAGACCTCTCTCTCTCTCTGGCTCTGCCTCTCTCTGTAACTGCATTTCAAATATATAAATATTTTTTAAAAAATCATGGAGAAATGGAAGTAAAAGATAAGTTTATTAGGGCTGGCATTGTACTGTAGCAGGTTAAGCCATCACGTGCAATGCTGGCATCCCAAATGGGCACTGGTCCATGTCCTGGCTGCTCCACTTCAGATCCAGTTCCCTGCTAATGGCCTGGAAAGAGCAGCAGAAGATGGCACAAGTGCTTAAGCTCCTACCACCCAGGTTGGAAACCCAGATGAAGATGCTGGCTCCTGGGTTCAGCCTGGCTCAGCCCTGGCTGCTGGAGGCATTTGGGGAATCACACAGCAGATGGAAGATCTCCACCTCCCCACTTCACCCTCACCCCCATAACTCTTTCAAATAAATAAATCTTTAAAAAAAAAGTTTAAATCCATGCGGTTTTCCATAAAATGAATTTACCACTAATTTTTTAAAGTATCTTTATATGTCCTCCTGAGTAATTACCCGGAGATGCCTAATATGGATTTGTTCCAAAACTGTGATATTAACTTTGATCATTTGGTTAACATATTGTCAACCAGATTCCTCACTTATGAGTTCCCCCTTTATAATGAGATTTATGGGTAAGTATACTTTGCAACTATGTACACATTTTGCTTCTCATTAAATTTTTACCTACTAGTTTCAGTATCCATTGCTGATGTTTCCCAGAAATAATTACTATGGTGGTTCCCAACTGATGACTTCTTTAAATCCTCATGCTTTCTATACCTAGTAGTTGGAATTCTGCTACAACGAAGTGTCCCCTTCTTCCTTAAACAAGTGTGTATCAGTATGGATTGTTACTTTATTCTGTAGATTATGATCTATTCCTATCAATTATCCTGTCACTCCACCTATCTCATCATAGATGGGGGTTTGTGAGGCAGAGGCATGGAGGTGCAGGGGAGGGAATTAGAACGGGACTTTTAAGCTGGTCCCTGTCTCTCTGGCATGTCCCCAACATTTTCTGGACAACCCATTACTTTCCAGCACCACAGATAGTCCAGATTCATCTTGCTCCTGCTCTGTAATCTGTCATTTCTTTTTTTTTTTTTTAAGATTTATTTATTTATTTGAAAGTTAGAGCCACACAGAGGAAAAAGGAGAGGCAGAGAGAGAGAGACTGGCTGCAACGGCCAGAGCTGCACCAATCAGAAGCCAGGAGCCAGGAGCTTCCTCTGGGTCTCCCATGCAATGCAAAGCCCAAGGACTTGGGCCATCCTCCACTGCCCTCCCAGGCTATCAGCAGAGAGCTGATCGGAAGTGGAACGGCTGGGCCTCGAACCAGCGTCCATGTGGGATGCCATGCCAGCACTGCAGGTGGCAGCTTTACCAGCTACGCCATAGCGCCAGCCCCTGTTATCTGTCATTTCTAAGAGGCCCTGTTCCTTTCAGTGAAGAATGGTATTTACAAGCCAAGATCTAAGTGCCAAGCTGAATGCAATGCCCACTCTGAAGCAAAAAACAAATCTTCTGAGTCATTTTCTTTACATGTAAAACTCTCCTTTGTTGTTTTCATCCGCCCCAAAATTCCTTTCTTAATATTATACTTTTTTTTTTCCCCCAAAGACTTACCACAAAAGAGAAAAAGCCAGGTGATTCCAATGCCTGGTCAAAGATGTTAGATCCTTGACCAGGAAGAAGGAATATTAGCTCTTTATTTCTATCAAATCTTCTCTTTCACACACTGTATTTTAAAGATGTAGGGGCTAGCATTGTGGCACAGTGGTTAAGCCACCACTTGTGACACTGGCATCCAATACTGGAGTGCAAATCCGAGTTCCAGCTGCTCTGCTTCCAGTCAAGCTCCCTGCTAATTCACCTGGGAAGCAGAAGTTGACAAAGGTGTCCCTGCTACCCTGCGGGAGACCTGAATGGAGTTCCAGGCTCCTGAGTTCAGCCTGGCCCAGCCCTGGCTGATGCAGCCATTTGGGGAGTGAGCCAGCAGATGCAAGACCAATTATCTCCCTCCCCCACCATCTCTCTCTCTGCCTAACAAATAAATATTTTTTATAAGTGTCTATCACATTAAGCCCCTTACCTTACAGCACAAATCACCCTTTCTGCAGTTAAAAGATGCCCATCTATAACTCAATTTGTTTCCTAGAGACTGTAAACACACTCCCTACGCTCTTCAGTGGAGGAGTGTCACAGGTGATGTTCTGGAGAGCACATGGCTGCTCTCTCTGTAACTCTGGCTTTCAAATAAGTAAATCTTTTCTTAAAAATTTCTTCTACTCACCGGGTTCTAGTCCCGGTCGGGGCGCCGGATTCTGTTCCGGTTGCCCCTCTTCCGGGCCAGCTCTCTGCTGTGGCCCAGGAGGGCAGTGGAGGATGGCCCAAGTGCTTGGGCCCTGCACCCGCATGGGAGATCAATTAGAAGCACCTGGCTCCTGGCTTCAGATCGGCACAGCACCGGCCTTGGCAGCCATTTGGGGAGTGAACCAATGGAAGGAAGACCTTTCTCTTTGTCTCTCTCTCTCACTGTCTATAATTCTACCTGTCAAATAAAAATAAATAAATCTTAAAATAATAATTCTTTTTTAAAAAATTGTTTTTTAATCTATTTTTAAAGATTTATTTATTTATTTGAAAGTCAGAGTTACAGAGAAAGGTAAGACAGAGAGAGAGGTCTTCAATGCACTGGGTCACTCCCCAATTGGCCACAATGGCCAGAGCTGCGCCAATATGAAGCCAGGAGCCAGGAGCTTCTTCCGAGTCTCCCGCACAGGTGCAGGGGCCCAAGGACTTAGGCCATCTTCTACTGCTTTCCCAGGCCATAGCAGAGAGCTGGATCGGAAGAAGAGCAGCTGGGACTAAAACCGGTGCCCATATGGGATGCTGGCACTTCAGGCCACGACGTTAACCCACTGCACCACAGGCCAGCCCCTAATCTATTTATTTGAAAGGCTGAAGACAAGTCTTCCATACACTGGTTCACTCCCCAAATGCCTGTAATAGCTAGAACAGGGTCAGGCTGAGGCTGAGACAGGAATTCCATCCAGGTCTCCCAAGTGGATGGCAGGAACCCAACTACTTGAACCATCACCTGCTACCTCCCAGAGTACACACCAACAGAAAGCCTAAGCACACAGCAAAGCCAGGACTCAAATTCAAGCACTGCAGTATGAGATGAGGGCATCCAAAGAAGTGTCCCAGCTTCTGGGCCAATGCCCAGCTCTGCTCTCCTTTGTATCGCTGCTGGAGGAGGGAGCCAGGCATCCGGCCTAACAAAACGTCAGCTGAGATGTCTGCCTCCCATCTGAATGCGTGGGTTTGAGTTTCAGTTCTCCCAAGTTCAGCTTCTTGATAATCCCCATCCTGGGAGGTAGCAGGTGATGGCTCAAGTGCTTGGGTTCCTATCATCCACATGGGAGTCCTGGACTGAGTTTCCTGCTACCAGTTTTGCTGTGGGGTAAGCCAGTGGATGAGAGCTCCCTCTCCCAGCCTTTCAGGGAAAAAAAAAAAAGGAAAACAGCCATCTGGGGATCAAGCCAAAAAGCCAGAATGTATTCAGCAGGTCTGGGATGGGGCCTGAGACTCTGCACATCTAAGCAGCTCCCACAGTGTCCATGCTGCTGGTCCAGGGCTCTGAGGGGAGTGGCTCTCAATGCTGGCTCCATGTAAGAAACACTCAGGAGGTTTTAAAAGAAAAAGAACAAAAACTAGGAGGAGCAAACGGGCCCTACTCCAGATTCAATAAGTTAAAATCTTTGGGAAGCGGTGCAACAGGAAGAGTATTTAACTCCCCAGATAATTCTAACATGCAGCTAAGATTCAGCACAGCGATTTTAAGGTTCCCCTTATCTCCCCTGAGAGATACTATACATTCTGATGTAGGGGCTAAATCGCCTTCAGTTCAATTTCACCTTTTGCTAACAACCTGAGATTCCCGCCTCACTCTTTTAAGACAAAGTCCCTATGGAGCAGGCTTGAATTTGTTGGTCATAGTATCTTGCTAACAATTTCCTTTTGTTCTTTATTGCTGTTTTTTGTTAAAGCCAACACCAAAAATCGAATCAAGCTCTGCTCCATGAAAACACTGGCCTAGGAAACATCTTCCAGCCTTCCCATTTCTCTCCACAGTGGACAAAATTCAAAAGCCTCACTCCCACTGGCACTTGATTTGAGTTCTGAGACAACAGACCATGGCCTAATCAAACACTTTTTTTTTTTTTTTTTTTTTTACTGTTCTGGGATCAGGGGCTCCTAACTGTCGCCATGACTCAACTCCATTCACACTTTTACTGAGGGCCCATTTCAGAGAATCTACTCTTTTGTTCCAATTTATCAGTTGTAATCCAGTCTGCTGGAACAAGTGGCAACTGAGGTAGGCTGGAGGAGATCAGAAACCATCAGGGGCAGGTACTGGAATGCAGCCAGGCTTCAGAAAGGACAAGTGTCCCGGCTGCTGCACTTCCAGTCCAGCTCCCTGCTAATGCACCCAGAAAAGTAGTGGAGACGGCCCAAGTGCTTGGGCCCCGCGTGGGAGACCTGGATGAAGCTCCTGGCTTTCACCTGGCTCAGCCCTGCCTGTTTGGGCCATTTGAAGAGTGAACCAGTGGATAGAAGATCGATCTCTAACTCTGACTTTCAAATAAATAACTCTTAAAAAAAAAAAAAAAAAAAGACAATGTGCGGCAAGGCGTGCTTTCTCCCAATCCTGCAAATCGACTTCTCTCTGCTTCATTCTCTCCATGGTCTCTCTTCTCCTGCTCAACCAGAGGATGAGTATGGATCCCACCATGCTATGTTAACATGTTACAGTTCTTACTCCACAGGAAGATCCAAACTTCCCTCTCTCCTTCCTAACCCCAAAATCCAAGGAGAGGAGATCTGACTGGCTGGCGTGGACTAGGTGACACCTCCTAGCCCAGGTGGCTCTGGCTACTACAACATGAGGACCAGACACAAGACACTGTGGGCAGGTGGGCAATTCCCCAAAAGCAGCAGGGCAGAGGGAGACAGGAGCCTAGGAAAAGGCTTTCACATTCCAGAAGCCAGGGCAGCTTGAGAGGTCAAAGGGAGAAGGTCGTCTCCACTGCCAACAGGGAGCTGCACAGGCTGCCCACATAGCTGGGAGAACTTCAATACACACTCAGTGTATATTCACTGAGAACGGACTGCATGTGTCAAATACTGCGTTAGACTTAGCAACTGGGAAGTCAGCGACATACAAGGCTGTCTCTACCAAACGGGCAGCCTGCAAGATACAAAATGTGGAACAGTTACAGCGTGCACCAAGTCACCGGGCAAGGCCATGGACAACGCTCTGGAGCACCGACTAGGGGAGCCTCACCCAGACTTGGCACGTCAGGAGAAGCTTCTCTGAAAGACAGGTCACGTCTAAACTGAAGCCTGCATCGTTATTAGCAAAGAAGGAAGAAAAACGGCTCCACACAGATAATAAAAATGTTTATAAAGACAGGCCAAAAAGGGAAGATGGCAGGAGACGAACTTGGACAGCCAGGCAGTGGTCAAACTGCAGAGGGACTCACAGGGCCTCTGGACTTCAGCAGCACTAATGGAGACACTGGGATGGGTGCACTGGAGTTAACAGGGGAGGGTGTGTTTTGCATTTATGTATGTATGTATGTATGTGTATGTATGTATGTATTTGAAGGGCAGAGTTAGAGAGAGAGGAGAGGGAAAGAGACAGAGAGAGGTCTTCTATCCGATATTTAACTCCTCAAACACCCACAACAGCTGGGGCTGGGCCAGTCGGGATGCAGGAGCTTCTTCCCGGTCTCCCACGTGGGTGCAGGGGCTTTGTTGGGCCGTCCTCTGCTGCTTTCCCAGGCGCATTAGCAGGGAGCTGGATCGGAAGTGGAGCAGCTGGGACTGGAACTCGGACCCATGTGGGATGCAGGCATTGCAGGCTGCAGCTTAACCGGTTAAGCCACAGCGTCCGGGTCCTATGCAGGTGCATTCTGAAATGCTGGCCAGTGAGAGCAAGTAGATAAACAAAGTAGGGAGCAGGGGCCCTGTCAAGCAGCCATTCTTCCATAGAGGATTTTTGCCTCGTTCACCCGTTTCCAAGTGTAATCAAAATAACGGCACCTTCCCTTCCTATCTTTTTCATATTTTAACTAACAAAAACCAACTACGAATACAGTGAGCTGCCTCTGACGAGTCTTACCAACAGTAACGTCTACCTAAGAATCCCCGGAGCCCACGGAAGTGAGACGGCTGGAATGGCAGCCCCCAGACCCAGCCACGGGGGAAACCTGCAAACCACCGACCGACGCTGGGCTCCCCATCAGGAAACGTCCACCTGCCCCACACCCTGGACCCCCCCAGGCCATCGCCGGAACAAAGCCCGAAACGCTGCCTGATGGTGAGCCGGCTGGCGCACCAAGGCCCCGATCATCTGTCCGGTAACGAAACCTCTGGCTCACGCCTCTCCCACGCTTCCAAGTCCAACTCCACCCCGCAGGTGTTTCCTTCTGCACCTCAGCAAGGGGGCTCACGGCCCCCCGGCGGCCCCTCACCGCCCTCCGCCCCGCGCCTCTCACCAGGTCCCGGGCTCCGAGGGGCGGCTTTCCAAGACGCTCTCCTCCACCGGCCGCTCGAAGTAGGAGTCCAGCGCCCTCTGAAAAGCAAAGGCACAGGGTGGGCCGCGCGCTCCTCGAAGCGGGCAAGGGCGGAGGAAGGTAGAGAGGGCGTACTTCCATCTCCCAGTCGTTCTCGGCCAGGTAGCACTGCGCCACGGCGGCGTCGCAGCTCGCCACGGCGGCGAACTCGGCACACTGGAGCCGCCGCCTCTTCGCCTCGGGACTGCCTTCCTCCAGCTCCATCAGCCCGCCGCGGCTTCGCCAAGCCCTCAATGGGCACCAGCTACCGCCTCCCCGTTCCGCGCAGGCGCGCACTGCCCCGGCGCGGCCGCGTCAACCGCCCGGCTGGGAAACGCGCTCCGCGGCTGGGCAGCGGTCCGGGGGCGATTGGGGCGAGCCGGGACGCGCATGCGCGAGCCGCGGGGGCGGGGGCGGGGCCGAGGGCGGCGCGCGCACCGTCCTCCGGGTGTCCTGCGCCTCCGCGGGCCCGCGCCTGGCTGACCTGCGGGGTTCGTGCTGGCGCAAGGTCGGGAGGCAGACGCCGCTTCACGATGAACTCCTTGACGCGGACGGTGCGGGAAGTGCTGAAGGCCATGGGCAGCGCGCCCTGCTTTGACAGAGTGTGTGACAAGGTATTGGCGGCTCCCTCGGATGGGACAGCGAGTCCGGCGCGGGCAGCGCCTGGGACGAATGCGTAGGCTGTCTTACTGAGCGTGGGTGATTGCCATTAGTTTTTAAAAAGACTTTTTTTTTTATTTATTTGAGAGGCAGAGTTACGGGGGGGACAGGGGACAAGGGAGGTCTTCCATCCGCTGGTCCACTTCCCAGATGGCCACACTGGCCGGAGCTGGACCGGGCCGGAGCCAGGAGCGTCCTCCGGGTCTCCCAGGCAGGTGCAGGGGCCCATCTTCCGCTGAGCAGACTCTCAGAAGTTGCAGTAAGTTTGAAGAATGGTATGTGCTGTATCTGAGTGGGCGCTATCCAACAGAAACACAAAGCAAGCTGCGAATACGGCCGCAAGTGTAATTATAGATCGCGTTAGAGCCACATGTTAAAGAAGCCGGCAGGATGGGTGCTTGGCGTAGTATTTAAGACAGCACTTGGGGTCGACGCCGCGGCTCACTAGGCTAATCCTCCACCTTGCGGCGCTGGCACACCGGGTTCTAGTCCCGGTCGGGGCGCCGGATTCTGTCCTGGTTGCTCCTCTTCCAGCCCAGCTCTCTGCTGTGGCCAGGGAGTGCAGTGGAGGATGGCCCAGGTGCTTGGGCCCTGCACCCCATGGGAGACCAGGAGAAGCACCTGGCTTCTGCCATTGGATCAGCGCGGTACGCCGGCCGCAGCGCGCTGGCCGCGGCGGCCATTGGAGGGTGAACCAACGGCAAAGGAAGACCTTTCTCTCTCTGTCTCTCTCTCTCACTGTCCACTCTGCCTGTCAAAAAAAAAAAAAAAAAAAAAAAAAAAAAGACAAGACAGCACTTGGGACACCAGAGCACCTGGATTAGAGTGACGGCTTGCTGCTGCAGTACACCATGAGAGGCAGCAGGTGATAGTTTAAGTAGTTGGGTCCCTGCCTCCCATGTGCGACACTTGGGTTGAGTTCCCAGACCCTGGCTGTTGCTGGCATTTGATAAATAAACCAGTGAATGAATCTCTTTCTCTTTGCCTTTCAAATGAATACAATATAAATGTAAAGAAGAGAAATAGGTGAAATTAATTTTAGTAATATAAGTAACTGTATATTCAACATGTCATCAATTTAACATGTCAACGATATAAACAGTATTAATTTTTTCATATCTAATCTTTCTTTCTTTTTTTTTTTTTTTTTTTTGACAGGCAGAGTTAGACAGTGAGAAAGAGAGACAGAGAGAAAGGTCTTCCTTTTTTCCGTAGGTTCACCCCCCAAATGGCCGCTACAGCCGGCACGTTGCACAGATCCGAAGCCAGGAGCCAGGTGCTTCCTCCTGGTCTCCCACGCAGGTGCAGGGCCCAAGCACTTGGGCCATCCACCACTGCCTTCACGGGCCACAGCAGAGAGCTGGACTGGAAGAAGAGCAACCAGGACATAACCAGCACTCAACCAGGACTAGAACCCAGAGTGCCAGCGCCGCAGGCGGAGGATTAGCCTAGTGAGCCGTGGCGCTGGCCAAATCTTTATTTTTTTAAATATTTATTTATTTGAAAGGCAGAGTTACAGAGAGGCAGAGAGAGAGAGAGAGAGGTCTTCCATCCACTGGTTCATTCCTAAAATGGCTGCAAGGGCCAGAGCTGCCTTTATTCGAAGCCAGGAGCCAGGAGTTTCCTCTGGGTCTCCCACACGGGTGCAGGGGCCCAAGGACTTGGGCCATCATCCACTTCTTTCCCAGCCCATAACAGAGAGCTGGATCGCAAGTGGAGCAGCCAGGACTTGAACCGACGTCTATATGGGATGCTGCCACTGTAGGCGGCGGCTTTACCCACTACGCCACAGCGCTGGCCCCTCTGACCTTTCTAAGTATATGCCATGTCTTTGCACTGAACTTTGAGTTGTTGGTTCAAATCATGAAACTTCCACAATGTTTTAGCATCAAATAGATTGGTTTTTTTTTTTTCCTCTCCATGTCTGCCTGATGATTCTTTATGTCCAAGGCCAACATTTGGCATAGCACTTAAAGCACTGCTTGGGATAACCCACTGTCTGTTGGAGAATCTGGATGCAAGTCCGGGCTCCGTTCCCTATTCCAGCTTTTTGCTGATATGCACCCTGGGGGGCAGCAGGTAGCTCAAGTGGTTAGGTCACTGCCACCTTCAAGGGGAATCTGCATCGAGTCCTGGCTCTGGGCTCTATCCTGGCATGACCCTGGGTGTTGTGGGCATTTGGGGAATGACTCAGCAAATAGAGATCTCTCTGTCTCTCTCCTTCTGCCCCTCCCTCTTCCTCAAATAAATAAATAACTTAAAAAAAAGAAAATGTTTCATTAGTGTGGTTTTAGTCACCTCAGTGAACCATAATTGTGATTTTATGAAAAATAGTTATTTATTATAACACCAGAGATTTTTCAAAGCAAGAAATGCTCACTTTTAAAATGCAGGATTTTTAGATGTAAATTGTTAAAACAGTAAATTGGGAGGCCGGCGCCGCGGCTCACTAGGCTAATCCTCCACCTTGCGGCGCCGGCACACCGGGTTCTAGTCCCGGTCGGGGCGCCGGATTCTGCCCCGGCTGCCCCTCTTCCAGTCCAGCTCTCTGCTGTGGCCAGGGAGTGCAGTGGAGGATGGCCAAGTACTTGGGCCCTGCACCCCATGGGAGACCAGAGTAAGCACCTGGCTCCTGGCTCCTGCCATCGGATCAGCGCGGTGCGCCGGCTGCAGCGGCGGCCATTGGAGGGTGAACCAACGGCAAAGGAAGACCTTTCTCTCTCTGTCTCTCTCTCTCACTGTCCACTCTGCCTGTCAAAAAAAAAAAAAAAAAAAAAAAAACAGTAAATTGGTATAAAGATGTATATGGCCTCCCAGAAATATCTGTATTCTTACTGCTTTTGTTAAAATGAGAAGGGATAATGTTTCTCGGTATAAAAGGCAAGTGAGCAGGCCAGCCTGCAGCACCAGCATCCCATAGTGGTGCCAGTTTGAGTCCCAGCTGTTGTACTTCAGATCCAGCTTCCTGCTAAATGTGCCAGGGAAGGCAGAGGAAGATGGCCAAAGTGCTCGGGGCCCTGCCCCAAGAAGCTCCTGGCTCCTGGCTTCAGTCTGGCCCAGCTCCGGTCATTGCAGCCATTAGAGGAGTGAACAGGTGGATGGAAGATACCTCTCTCACTCTCTGATCTCTCCCTGTCTCTCTTTGTAACTCTGCCTTTCAAATACGTAAAATAAATAAATCTTTAGACAACTAAATAAAAAGAGGCAAGAGATGTACAATATTGTTGCTTCAAGTCTCCTCATTACCCACTCCTGCGGTGGCCTCACTGGTTCACTAAATACTCTGATAGATAATAGCACCTCACCAAAGCAAACTGCACTTTCTTTTTTTTTTTTTTTTTTTTGATTATATGAAACAGTGCTATCCTGATTGCCAATAACCTCTAACAGATTCTTTAAATGATTTTTTAAGTCAACAAATCAAGTGGAAAAACACTTTAAAATTTGGCTGATAATATCCCAATGGGAGTTTGGTTTTGGTTGAATGATTTTGATCCAGCATAGGAACCTGGTAATATGCTCTCAGAAATGATCTGTTGAAGAGGCTCATTCAGTCAATCCTAGTACAGATACCAGGTCAATACCTAAGATCTTCCACCACAACATTCTTTGTATTAGCCTATTTTCTTTTTCTTTCTTTTTTTTTTTTTTTAAGATTTATTTATATATTTGAATGGCAGTTACAGAGACAGAGAGGCAGAGGCATCCATCCGCTGGTTCAGTCCCTAGACGGTCGCAACCAATCCAAAGCTAGAAGCCAGGAGCTTCTTCCGGGTCTCCCGGGTGCAGGGGCCTAAGCACTTGGGCCATTTGCTGCTGCTTTCCCAGGCCACAGCAGAGAGATGGATTGGAAGTGGAGCAGCTGGGACCCAAACCGATGCCCATCTGGGATGCCGGCACTGCAGGTGGTGGCTTTAACCGCTACACCACACACCCCACCACCACAGTGCTGGCCCCTGCCCTAAGATCTTTTATGTACCTATCTCAAATTGGCCATGACTAGAATCACTACCACTACTTCCCTGCAGGATCCTGGGTTATCTTTGGTATTGTTAGGCTACAGTGTGTTAAAAAAAATATGAAATTGGGGCTGGTGTTGTGGCATAGCAGATAAAGTTGCTGCCTGTGATGCTGGCATCCTATATGGGCGCCAGTTTGAATCCCAACTACTCCACATCCAATCCAGCTCTCTGCTATGGCCTGGGAAAGCAGTCGAAGATGCCCCAAGTGCTTGGGCCCCTGCACCCACGCAGTAGACCTGGAGGAAGCTCCTGGCTCCTGGCTTCCGTCTTTGTGGCCATCTGCGGAGTGAACCACCAGGTGGAAAACCTCTCTCTCTCTTGCTGCCTCTGCCTCTCTGTAACTCTGCCTTTCAAATAAATAAATAAATCTTAAAAAAAAAAGAATAAGAAGAAAGAAAGCAATGAGTCTATTCCATTGACAATTATACAGATATTCAGACTTTGTTCTGATGAGGGTCCAGCTGCTTATATGGGGAAGTCCAGGGTATCAACCAGGTGGAGGCCCCCTTTTTATTTATTTATTTGAAAGAGCTACAGAGAGGAAGATAGATTTTCCATCCATTTTATTCTCTCCCCAGATTGCTGTAATAGCCAGGGCAGAGCCAGGAGCCAGGAGCTTTTCTAACAGATCCCCCACGTGGATAGCAGAGGCCCAAACACTTGGGCCATCCTCCGCTTCTTTTCCAGGCCATTAGCAGAGAGCTGGACTGGAAATGGAGCACCCAGGACACAAACTGGCACCCACATAGGATGCTAGCGTTGCAGGTGACAGCTTTACCTGCTGCGCCACCTCACCGGCCCCGGAGGCCTCTTTTTGAAATCTCCTTACATTTGTCTCTTTCTTTAGACTGACCACCGCTAAGAGCAGGGATTAAGCCTCATTTGTTGTTAATTTGTCAGAACCTTATTTAAAGTCCCTCACAGAGTCAGGCATTTGGTGCTGCGTGAACACACTGCTTGGGATGACTGTGTCCAATTTCACAATGCGGGGTTTGAGTCCCACCAGCTCTACTTCTGATTCCAGCATCGTGCTAATGTGCACCCTGGAAGCAGCAGGTGATGGCTCAAGTAGTTAGGTCCTTGCCACCCATGTGTAAGACCCAAATGGAGTTCTAAGTTCTTGGCTTCAGCCTAACCTGACCTGGCTATGTGGGCTTTGGGGGAGTGACTAGCAGATGGAAAATTTCTCTCTCTCTCTCAATCTCAATCTCAATCTCAATCTCTCTCTCCATCTCTGTGTTTGTCTGCCTTTCAAATAAATTAATGTAAATAAATAATTTTAAGACCCGCACAAATGCCTGAGTAAGATGAGTTTACACCTTGTTCCTGCTTGATGTGTCTTACTAGTTTATAAAGACATCTCGTGACTAAATCATTTATTGCCATAAACAGGCTATATCCTACTCTAATATTTATTTTTTCCATTGATTTACATGTTGTGCAAAAACATGACATAAAATTGTTTTGGATGCTTTTTGCATGGTTCTGTTTTCCTTCTGGGCTTTTTGTGGAGTTAAACAATAATAATGTGTACTTATAAAATCTGCAGAATCTTTGTATTGGGAGCCTTCAGGGAACTGTGTATTGAGAGATTTTCTAACTTAGCAGGGAGATGTGAAGGCAGGCAGACCTAGAACTAACTCAGTTCTGTCACATTTTAAGTGACCTTGCAAATAGATCACTCTGAATGTATCTGCAAAGTAGAAGTTATCCCTTCTTTATTGTACAGTATACTTATATCCCACACAGCAGTGTCTCAGTGATGGGCCACATACATGGTGGTGATCCCATAAAAATATAGTGGAGTTGAAAAATTCCTATCACCCAGGGAACACAGAGCTGGCGAAGAGGAGACGCAGAAGAGAAAGAAGCCCCATGGAAATTCACAGTGACGAGTGCAGCAGAAGCTTCCGCAGACCTCAGTCAGCTCCTTGAAAAGCTGGAAAATGTGAAGGATTTTCACGAATGCAGAGAAATGTTCCCTGTGCATTATCTGCCTACCAGTAAATCTATGATGGGGGGCGGGGCGGGGCGGGGGGAGAAAACCAGCATAGTGGACACTTCCTGAAAAGTGTCACCTCCTCAGGATCCTCAGGCCGGCCCTACGGGGGTGTCCAGGAGACAGCAACACCAGAGTGTCACCTCCCTGCTCGCCTTCCAGGGACTAGCTATGGCAGTAGACCTCGTAGTCTGGACCCTGTGTGGGCCTCAGCTGGGCTAATGCGTGTGTGTGTGTCTGTTTTTTTTTTAACAGAAAAGTTTAAAAAGATTAAATTTAAAATGCTTCTAGAAGAAAGATAGAGAGATAGAAAATTATAGCTCTATCATGTGTTTCAAGCTAAGCGGTACTATAAAAGAACCAGAGAGTTTTACTTGTTTTGAAGTTATAAAGTAAAAGTATTATAAAACTCAAGTTAGTTTATTACTGAGGAAGAGAAGTACTTTGGGAGTCAGTGTAGCTCCGGTACGCGGGTCTGTAAGTGTGCAGCTCTGCACAGTCATGTCCTTGGCCTTCACGTTCTGTCACCTCCAGCAGCCTCGAGCCCTGCGAGCTCTGTTCACGTGAGAGCCCTGTACGGCCGCAGCATTTTTATCTTTCACACCACGTTTTCACTGTACCTCTTTATGCCTGGCTACGCAAAGACCATTGATGACGACTGCTCAGAGCGCGCAGCACAGGAGCCTGGTGCACAGGTTTGGGTCCAGGAGCGACAGCTGTACCTTGCGGCCCAGAGGTGCAGCAGGCGCCACCAGCAAGGCCTGCATCACCGCGCTCTGCACTGTTCACACAATGACAGTCACCTAGCGGCACATTCCCAGGACACGTGCCTGACGTGCATGGCGTATGACAGCGCTCAATAAATGGTGGTCATCTGGAACTGAGCTATTTGGCGCCGAATTTCTGAATCAACTTTTTTGGGGGATTTCAGTTTTAATCTAGTGACTGTTTGGGCTTTTCTAGTATCACAGAATGAATGTTCAAAATGTTTTTCTTTTTTCTTTTCTTTTTTTTTTTTAACATTTAGGTGACTCTGGTCTCTGCTGCCCCTGGGAAAGTGATTTGTGAAATGAAAGTGGAAGAGCAGCATACCAACAAATTGGGCACCCTCCACGGCGGCTTGACAGCCACCTTGGTAGACGTCATATCAACAGTGGCGCTGATGTGCACAGAGAGAGGCGCACCCGGTGTCAGTGTTGACTTGAACATAACGTACGTAGCCCAGATAACTTGTTCATAACTTTCACAGGACCTGAGATTCAATTAGCTGTTTGTCCTTAAGCTGTAAGATCTGCCCTAAGATACTGCACAGCCTTACAAGCGAGAACTGGAGGAGTTAATTTCCAAGTACAGTCATCTTCAGTCTCCATGGGGGACTGTTCCAGGACCTCCAAGGATACCAAAACCTGTGGATGCTTGAGTCCCTTCTATAAAATGGTGCAGTGTTTGCATGTAACCTAAGCACATCTCGCGGTAGACTTTTCTTTTTATCATTTCTACATGACTTACACTATCAAACAAAATACAAATGCTGACTGTATGGTATATGTGTCCGTACTAAAGGGGAACGGTCACAAACATTCAGAAAATTAGGGCATCAGCCTTTTTTTTTTTTTTTACAGGCAGAGTTAGACAGTGAGAGACAGAGAGAAAGGTCTTCCTTCCGTTGGTTCACCCTCCAAAATGGCCGGTGCACTGCGCCAATCTGAAGGCAGGAGCCAGGTGCTTCCTCCTGGTCTCCCATGTGGGTACAGGGCCCAAGTACTTGAGCCATCCTCCACTGCACTCCCGGGCCACAGCAGAGAGCTGGACTGGAAGAGGAGCAACTGGGACAGAACCAGCGCCCTGACCGGGACTAGAACCCCGGGTGCCAGCACCACAGGCAGAGGATTAGCCTAGTGAGCTGCGGTGCCAGCCTATCCTTGCTTTCTAAGCAGGAACATAAACTTTAAGGAAATTAAACATTGTATTCATCTTCATCCCCCCACCCCAAAGATGTAAGTTAGCTAAGTAAATTTGGCAATTTAAGATTACAAGTGGGTAGAAACTACATCTTTAGAAATATGTAATTATTCCTCTGTATCCATAGGCTCCATATCTGTGATTTCAACCAAGTTCAGGGGGAAAATACTTAAAAAAAAAAAAAATGTGCATACTGGGGGAGGTGTTTGGCGCAGTGGCTAAGATCTCACTTGGAAAAACCTCCGTTCCATATCAGAGTGCCTGGGTCTAAGTGTCAGCTCTGCTTCTAATTCCAGCTTCCTACAAATGCATGCCCTGGGAGACAGCAGGGGATGGCATAGAAACTTGGGTCCCTGCCACCCGTGAGGGAGACCTGGATTGTGTTCTGGGCTCCTTGCTTTGGCCTGGGCCAGCCATAGCTGTTTCATGAATTTGGGAAGTA
Organism: Oryctolagus cuniculus; assembly: GCF_964237555.1. Classification (NCBI taxonomy): domain Eukaryota; kingdom Metazoa; phylum Chordata; class Mammalia; order Lagomorpha; family Leporidae; genus Oryctolagus; species Oryctolagus cuniculus. Next base: position 152,051,888 of record NC_091436.1, read on the forward strand.
AACCAACAGATGGAAGATCTGTCTCTGTCTGATTTTCAAATAGATTAAAAAAATCATTTTAAAAAATGTGCATATGAGGGGTGGATGTTATGGTGTGGCAGGGTAAGCCACCTCTTCAGGTGCCTGTATCCCATCTTGAATGCCTGGGATGGGGTCCCACCTCTGCTTCCCAGCCAGCTTCCTGCTCATGCTTCCTCCTGGGTGGCAGCAGATGATGGCTCACGCACTTGGGTTCCTGCTACCCAACACTGTAGACCCAGATGGAGCTCCTGACTCCTGGCTTTGACCTGGCCCAGCCCTAGCTGTTGCAGGTGTTTGGGGAGTGAACTAGTAATGAAAGATTTTAGTCTGTTGTTCTGACTTTGAAATAAATAAAAATGAGTAAACATTTTTAAAAAGTGCAGAACTTTTTTCCTTATTATTATTCCCTAACAAGACAATTGAACAGCTATTTATATGCTATTTACGTTTTATTAGGTACTGTAAATAACCTAGAGGTGCTTTAAAGTATATGGCTGGATGTATGGAGGTTGTATGCCAATACTGTGCCATTTTATATGTGGGAACCGGGCATCCAGATTTTGATATTCAGGAGGTTCCTGCAACCAGTGTCCCACAGATAACAAGAGACAAGTACACAATTCATCACCAGGAGTATAAGGGGTTCATATTAATTCCTTAATTTTTTTATCAGCAAAATGATCAAGTGATCATTTTATTAACAAAAACACCTTTGGCGTGTTTATGATGAAATATACCAAAATATGGAACAAAATTGTGTGTAAACTAATTTTTTAAATTTATTTATTTTATTTGAAAGGCAGAATTACAGAGAGGCCGAGGCAAAGAGGAAGAAAGAGAGAAGTCTTCCATCTGCTGGTTCACTCACTCCCCAGATGGCCACAACAGCTGGAGCCACCCACATGGGAGACCCAGAAGAAGCTCCTGGCTTGTGGCTTAGGATCCGCGCAGCTCCAGCTGTTGTGGCCAATTGGGGAGTGAACCAGCAGATGGAAGACCAATCTCTCTCTCTGCCTCTCCTTCTCTCTCTGTGTAACACTGCCTTTCAAATAAATGAATAAATCTTTAACAACAACAACAAAAAGAGTAACTCATAGATGGAATAGATATCACAGCTAAAATAACCAGTATTGTAAGTCCCACAGTTCCAGAAACACATCTCCATCCTCCAAACATCATATGTTCAATCCAGGCATCCTCTTTGTTTTGTTGGACCATTTTTTTTTTTTTTTAAAGATTTATTATTTGAAAGTCAGAGTTACACAGAGAGAGGAGAGGCAGAGAGAGAGAGAGAGTCTTCCATCATGGTTCACTCCCCAAATGGCCGCAACGGCTGGAGCTGCACCGGTCCAAGCCAGGAGCCAGGAGCCTCCTCCGGGTCTCCCACGCGGGTGCAGGGGCCCAAGGACTTGGGCCATCCTCTACTGCTTTCCCAGGCCATAGCAGAGAGCTGGATTGGAAGTGGAGCAGCCGGGTCTCGAACCGGCGCCCATATGGGATGCCTGCGCTTCAGGCCAGGGCGTTAACCCGCTGCGCCACAGCCCCTTGCTGGACCTTTTGATCTCCCCAGTTTAATAATTTGTATCTGTAGGATCACCTCATTGGATAAGATAAACTATAAATTGTACGCAGGACAGCAAAAAAGAAACTGAGTTCTTAGATTGCTTAAATTCTAATTATTGAATCAAGACATAGACATCAAGTGATGCTTTACCTAGGAAGTTAAGAAGTCAGAAAAAAGCTAGGTGAAGTCCTCCACTAGCCCCAAATATGACGTGAGAAACTTAAAGGGGAGAAATAAAAATGTTTTCATATTTATCAGAATAGAAACTTACATGGAAGGACTGGTTAAGATAGAACCTGAACAGGATCACTCATTCCAATTTGATAGTGCAAAAAGTTAGCCAGAAGTTTTCTTCAACTATTTTTAGTAATAAAATAAGTCACATAGGAAGGCTGCTAATGGGCTTACAACAACATCCCCTTCTAAAAATTATTTGCCATTGGCCAGCACCGCGGCTCACTTGGCTAATCCTCGGCCTTGCGGCGCCGGCACACCGGGTTCTAGTCCCGGTTGGGGCGCCAGATTCTGTCCCGGTTGCCCCTCTTCCAGGCCAGCTCTCTGCTGTGGCCCGGGAGTGCAGTGGAGGATGGCTCAAGTGCCTGGGCCCTGCACCCGCATGGGAGACCAGGAGGAAGCACCTGGCTCCTGGCTTCAGATCAGCACAGCGCGCCAGCCATAGTGGCCATTTCGGGGGTGAACCAATGGAAAAGGAAGACCTTTCTCTCTGTCTAACTCAGCCTGTCAAAAAAAAAAATTATTTGCCATTGGGACCAGCATTGTGGCACAGGTTAAGCCTCCACTGGCATCCATATTGAGGTGCTAATTCGAATCCCAGCTACTGCGCTGCAAAGGCCAACAGATGCTGGTTCAAGCACCTTGCCACCCATGTGGGAGACCAGGATGGAGTTCTTTGTTCCTGGCTTCAGTCTGGCCCAGATCTGGCTGATGTGGCTACTTGGGGAGTGAAGTAGTAGATAAGAGAGCTATGTGTGTGTCCCTCTGTCGCTGTTTCAAATGAACCTTTTTAAAAAATTTTGCCATTCACTGTATTTAAATTTGTTTCATTTCAAGGTACATGGCACCTGCGAAAATAGGAGAAGATATACTGATTACAGCGCACATCCTGAAGCAGGGGAGAACACTTGCATTTGCCTCGGTCGATCTGACCAGCAAGGCCACGGGAAAATTAATAGCACAAGGCAGGCACACAAAGCACCTGGGAAACTGAGAAAACAGCCTGCAGCCTAAAGAAACAATGAATATCAAATATAAACTTGACTTGAACAAATATAATGCTGAAATAAATCACCACAACAGAAGTAGCTAAGAAACACTTTCTTGGGAGGATGGGACCTAGGAACCAAGTAGAGTGGGTGGTGGGCTGTCTGTGTTTCATTGTAAGCATCTTCTGTTTTTTAATTATATGCATAAATGGGTACAAAATTCAAGGCTCAAAATGCTACGAAAACTTGAGTAGGGGCCAGCATTGTGGTATACTGGGTTAAGCCACCGCCTTAATGCTGGCATCCCCTGTGGGTGCTGGTTCAAGACACAGCTGCTCCAGTTCCAGTCCAGCTCCCTGCTAACGCACCAGGGAAAAGCAGCAAACGACCTGCCACCCACATGGGAGACCTGGAGGAAGTTCAGAGTGCTGACTAAGTTAGGGCTGGCACAGCCCTGACCTTTGCAGCCATTTGGGTAGTAAACCAGCAAATGGAAGATCTGTCTCTCCCTCTAACTTTCAAATTAAAAAAAAGTTAAAAAAAGGAAAAAACTTAGGTAAAGCTAAGCGGCTAGAAGGGCCACTCTAAGATTACTTTAAATTGACAAGGGTAGGAACCATCCAGCCTGTGGACCATGAGACCTACAAAATCATTTGGCCTGGCCCTGCCAACTCAACCACAGGCAGGACTGCAAATTCAGTAAAGCTGTAGCAGGCTGATTTTTAAGCTGTTAATTTTGTAAGGCCTGTGAGTGATGTTATAAATATTCAGATGGCCCCTGGCCAAAAAAGCCCTGCTTCAAAAGCTAACGTCCAATACTAAGCTAAAGGAGAAATGTGATGGTTGTTTTACTGTCAGGCTGCTATTAACAAAATACCATAGACTCAGTGGCTTATAACAACTTCCAGTTCCGGGCAGGGAAGCCAAAGGTCGAGGCTTCAGCAGTTTCTGTGGGATTGAAGGCCATGATCTGGTTTACCGATGCCACCTTCTGGCTGCCCCCACAGGGCAGGACAAGGGAGCACTATGGGGTCTCCTACAAGGGCATTAAATCAAAGTACCCCCTCAAAAAACCCACCTCCTAGTACATAACATTAGTGGTTAGGGTTTCAACAGACGAGTTTTATAATGCAGATATTCGGGTCATAGCAATGGCCAATCCTTAATTTTAGGGCCTCTCAACTGTAAAATGGGACACCACATTTCCATTTCTTTCTAACCTCAACTTAAGATGGCGGGACTCCAAAATAGATAAACCATTGGCCATATTAGAAAGTAGAGGCGCCAGGTGTCAAGGTGTAGTGGGTAAAGCCACTGCCTGCACTGTCAGCATCCCACGTGGGCATGGGTTCAAGTCCCGGCTGTTCTATTTCCATCCAGCTCTCTACTATGGCCTGGGAAAGCAGTAGAAGATTGTCCAAGTGCTTGGGCCCCTGTACCCTTGTGGGAGACCTGGAAGAGGCTCCTGGCTGCTGGCTCTAGATCGGCTCAGCTCTGGCCATTGCAGCCATTTGGGAAGTGAACCAGTGGATGGAAAACCACCCCCCACTCCCCCCGCCTCTGTATAATTCTGCCTTTCAAATAAATCAAAAAAAAAAAAAAAAAAAAAAAAAAGTTGATTTCGCCACACTGCCTGAAGTAACCCTAAAGGAAGTTTCAGGTAAAGCACAATAGTGATAGGAAATGGTCCCAATGTTTTTGATAATTTACTACAGCACTGGCCAGCATCTTTTGTATTAGAGGAAAATACTATTAGCCCCTCTTAACACCTAGCATAAGATCTTCACTCTCCATCCCCAGTATTGAACGTCTAAGTTCACATATTTCACCTTCTCGAAGTTCTGTTGACTGGCACTTTCAATATTTGTTTTCTGTATCAGGAAGTCCTAGTGAACATTTCACAATTAGACTTGGAAAGAAAGGAGGCAGCTTTAAATAAATTTGAAGTGAAGCTAAAAGTTTACCATGGGGGTCAAGCATATGTGGCACAGCTGGCATTCCGTATCAGAGCACTGCTTCTGATCCAGCTCCCAGATACTGTACCTGCAAAGCCAGTGGATGATGGTTCAAGTACCGGGGCCCCTGCTAACCATGTGGGAGACCAGGAGGAGTTCCTGGCTCCTGCTTTCAGCCTGGCCATTTTCAGACCTGTTTACAACCATCTGGGGAGTGAACCAGCAGGTGGAAGCTCTCACTGCCTTTCAAATAGACCTTTAAAAATTGAATTCTGCTTCGCCTGTGTAAGAACAGTGGACAGAACAGGGTATTCAGGGACCCAGATCTAGACTTCTCCTATTTCCTACTCAAAGGTACCTGGGATTCCTGGAAAAATCTGATTCCAGGCTGAAGGCTGGCGCAGAAGTTATGATAGTGTATGCCCAAAAGGAAGTGCTCAAAACAATGACACTGGCATGCAAGTTGTGCCCCAAGGTGAAAAAGAATCTTCGTCCATAATGTTAAAATGGGTAATAAATGGCCGAAGTTCCTTCCTTACAATGAAATGCTAAGAAATATAAAGGGAGAGGTACATTTGGAAAACCACCATTTTTGCAACCATCGTAAAGGTCTCATCATCTTCAGGAGCTCATGATAAAGGACACAGGTATTTGCCTGTTCCCCCCAAATGCTAAAGGAGACAGTGCAGAAATGGGATAACACCTGGGCCAGGTCATCAGAAGAGTGCTTTAGAATATTAACTTGAGAGGGACATTAACACCAATCTTGAACATGACTCAAATGCAAAATGAAGTTGGAAAAACCTCTGGGGCCAGAGATGCAGCACAGTAGGCTAAGCCTCCGCCTGTGGTGCTGGCATCCCATATGGGCACCAGCTCGTGTCCTGGCTGTTCCTCTTCCTATCCAGCTCTCTGTTTATGACCTGGGAAAGCAGTGGAAGACAACTTGGACCCTTGTACCCACATGAGAGACCAAGATGAACCTCCTGGCTTTTGGATGGGCCCAGCTCTAGCCACTGCAGCCATTTGGGGAGTGAACCAGCAGATAGAAGACCATTCTCTCAGCCTCATTAAATCTTAAAAAAAAAAAAAAAACTCTACTCCAAAAAATGTCAAGGTCATAAAGAGGAAATGCTGTTCTAGATTAAACGGGAAAAGACCACTAAATGCAATGATAATGTACACAATTTTAGGATTTTAAAATGTTTTCCCTAAACAAGACTGTTAGGACTAGTAAAACTAGATTATGGATGACAAAGTCTTCAATGTTATACTCCTGAAGTTTGGTATTTTTTCTGTAAGATATCCTTATTACTTAGAATTGTGATGTATCAATAAACCCTCAAATGGTTCCGTAATACGTTAAGTACAGAGAATGAAAACCAATGTGGATACAGGTAATACAAGAGCTTGTGATGCAACTTTTCTGAATTTCTTTTTTGGAATTCAATACAGTACAATGGCCAAGTACTGGCCAGCGCCGCAGCTCAATAGGCTAATCCTCTGCCTAGCGGTGCTGGCACACCAGGTTCTAGTCCCGGTCGGGGCACCGGATTCTGTCCCGGTTGCCCCTCCTTCCAGGCTAGCTCTCTGCTGTGGCCCGGGAGGGCAGTGAAGAATGGCCCAAGTGCTTGTGCCCTGCACCCCATGGAAGACCAGGAGAAGTACCTGGCTCCTGCCTTTGGATAGGCGCGGTGCTCCGGCCGCAGCGCGCCAGCCGTGGCAGCCATTGCAGGATGAACCAACGGCAAAAGGAAGACCTTTCTCTCTGTCCACTCTGCCTGTTAAAAAAAAAAAAAAAAAAAAAAAAAAAAAAAAAAAAAAGGCCAAGTGCTTAGACTCCAGAGCCAGTCAGCTAGTTTTAAATCCTCCACTAAAGACTTGAGCTTCGGCAAGTTCTTAACCTCTGCACCTATTTCCTTCAGGGTTGTTTAATTAAGGTAAGAAGTGAGAACAGCATCTGGCCACAGTAAAGGTACAAAGCGTTACTTTGAATATCTTCCGGGGCCAACATCCCATATGGGCACTGGTTGGAGCACTTCTGATCCAGCTACCAGGTAGTACGCCTGGGAAAGCAGCAGCAGATGGCTTAGCTTGGGCCCTGGACCCACTTGAGAGACCCAGATGGAATTCCAAGCTCCTGACTTCTACATAGACCAGCCCCAGCAATTGTGGCCATTTGAGGAGTGAATCAATGGATAGAAGATTTCTCTGTAACTCTTTCAATTAAATAAATAAATCTTTTGAAAGACTTCTGAAGAATTATTTTAGTTGACCAGAAAGTATGTGAAAGCTGTTTTTCTTTCCCGTGAAGCAAGGCTGCCAACTATTGAAAACCGACAAAACATCCTCGATTCCTCTTAAGTACTTACTGAGGATACAAACCCAACTGCCAAGTTTTTCTGAGGTTATGGTTTCACCGTGACTTGGAGAAATAAAGTTACCACTTCAAGCTTTGTGTATTCACCTGAATAGTCAGGGAACTTTCACCTATTTTATTTAGGTTTTCATTTTTTTTCAAATTCCAACCAGAAGCTAAATACAATTGGAAACTGGTAAGCATTAGTTTTACTCCAAAGGAGTAGGATCATTCAGATTTACTCCAATAAAAGTATGCAACCCTTAAGCAAAGCCTTTCTTCATTTAAAAGAAAACAAAACAACAAAAAAAAACTATACAGTAGTCTTTCCTTATGTTCATTGCACAAATGAGTTCTGCTTTTAGAACTTCGACACTCAATGGTTTTGTTTTTTTTTTTTTTTTTTTACAATTTAAGATCCCAACTTTTATAACTTTTTCTACTCCAAAAACCCTCATTTTTCTTTAGAATGGTGTAGAAACCAGTATTTCTGCACAATCACTGGAATTTTCTTTGTAATTAAATCTCCTCTTTAAAACCAAAAAGCAAAGTCCTCTACCTATCATGGTTTCTGCAGCTATGAAAGTATTTCTCAGTTTTATAGCTGCGTTAGCTACTTCAGACTCCAGATCTGCTTATGTGTACGACTGCATCCACACTCAGCAGAATACTTTATAACAGCAACTTAGGGAAAGAGATCTGGGAAAAAAATACATGAGTACCAGGAAACAAATATGGCCCAGTAAGATATGAGGCAAGACTGCCTACAATGAGATGCTTTTTTCACTTAAGATTTCTTTCCCATGGTTGGTTTGGTTTTGTTTTTTGTAACCACTCTGGTCATCAGAATGAATCTGACAGTGCTCTGGAACAACGGTGACTATAGCAAAGCTATTAAGTTTTTTCAAACGTTATTTATACCTGTTACATCGGTTCTCGCCCTCTAAATACTGATGACAGATGTCAGAGGCAAAAACCCGGACAAATGGGAAGACCATCGAGAGTGAGTATCACCTTGTGCTTTCAGACACAGTGACGCATTCAGTGCACAATAGTCCTTTCATTCACATTTTCGCAAGATGCTGATGCAGTGCAGCGAATATGCAAAGCATCTTCTTTCACACAGTCCGTGCAGAAGACATCTAATTTGTTTAAGTTCTGAGATACAAATGATTAAAAAAAAAATCCAGAATGAAGTTTCAAAATGCATAGTGTTCTGTGCATGAGTCCATTTTCCTTAAACGCTGAAAGAATAAAGTGGTAAGAAAACAAGAAAAAAAAATTGCTGCTGCATTCTCTGATCTTCTCCATTTTGCTGGTCAGTCTATTCCGGCATGTAAGGACGGAGGTGATCCTCTATGGTGCCCACTGCCCAGTGGGTAAGCTGTTCCTGTGGCAGGTAAAGGCAGATGCTGCATAACTTGAAGATTGTAGCTTTGTTTTTTGGAGTCTGGAAGGGGAAAAAAATATTAAACAAGACTAACGTAACTGTCACTTGAAGTCAAATTCCCAGAATTTAAGCAACTAAGGGTACACAATAAAGCATTCAGAGTAAGAGATACAGCAGGGTTCCTACCCACACTCTAGTTAGGAAGACAATCGCACCACTCCAGATACAGGAAAAAGAGGGAAGCTAACTATAAACTAAATAAATGCTTAGAAAACTTATGCAGAATTAAAAAATAAAAACTAGCACTTGCCAAAAAGAACTGGGGTTAAAAACATTTCGTGGAGATATTTGATCAGAGACTACCTCTGTACTAGACCCTGCCCACTCAGGGCATGTGACTATACCACTTTAAGACTATCCTTTGGACTAGCCCTTATCATGGAGCTCACATTATGACAAAAAGCACAAGATCTCTGCCAATGATTTTGACCAAGTTATAATTAATTCTTTAGCTATGAAAATGGTTACCTCAGATTGTTAAGGATTAAATGAGTCCACACATGTAAAGCCCTTCATATAATGACTATAGTGCTAACATCATTTCCTCATAGACTAAGTGGTGGTGGATTCTTCTATAAATTACAAGTATGTCAACACACCTCCAGCTCATAAAGATTAAGAACATAATCTTCGTACAAAGCAAAGAAAGAGGACTAAGAATACAAACACTGAAGATCAAGTTCATCTACAACAAACTGCTCCAGTTTGCCTGAGCCTGAAGCATTTCTAGGACTTGAATCTTTCAGTGCTAAACTGGGACAATCCAAACACACTGTTGGTCCTCTTACCCATAACCCAAATTTTAGCTGACAGAACTTAAAAGGCTTTTTTTTTCTTTTTCCATCAAAAGGATTCAATCTGTTTACTTTTCAAGTTCTTTGTTTTGTTTTTTATTTGAAAGGCAGAGTTATAGAGAGGAGGACAGAAAAAGATCTTCCATCCACTAGTTCACTTCCCAAAAGGCTGCAATGGCCGGGGCTGGGGCAGATTGACAGAAGCTTCTTCCAGGTCTTCCATGTGGGTACAGGGGCCCAAATATGTGAACCATCATCTGCTGCTTTCCCAGGCACATTAGCAGGGAGCTGGATGGAAAGTGGAACAGCCGGGTCTTGAACCAGCACCCATATGGAATGCCAGCATCATGGGTGGAGGCTTAACCTGCTATGTCACAACAGCAGCCCGTTTGGTTCTTAACAAATAAAAAGATCTCTCCTTGATAATAAAGTAATTTCTCAAAGTCACTAGACCATTTTATACAGTACTAACGACCTCATAATACACACATATGAAATTTAATTCTCCTATATTAGCAAACCTATCATCAAAGCTTCTGTGATTAAAAATCTGGTGTGTATTCCATCACGTCAGTAACCTTTAAACTGTGTAAAACTATCTCAATTGCCTACTACAGGTAGTTTTTCAAAAAGTCAAATGAAGTACACTACAAGCAATTAAAAAGGAAAAAGCATTTACCAGAAGACATAAAGAAACCAGTATTTGAAAGTTTATATCCCTCTAACCCAGATTTCTCTTTCTCAGCACTCACCACCATCTAACCATATTTTAGTTACATGGCTGAGTCTCCCATGATGGGATACGAATCCATCCAGACAGGGATTAGTTAATATTTACTTCACTGCCATGCAGTGCCTGGCCCTGTGTAGGCACTCACGCTGAATGAATGGTAACATGATGCTGCTGTCTCCAGGTTATTAACTTGTAACAAAGAAGCTATCAAATTCTAATTCACTTTTTTTAAAAAAAAAGATTTATTTATATATCTGAAAGACAGAGAGACAGAGAAACATCTTCCATCTTTTGTTTCACTCCCCAAACAGCCAGGCCAGGCCGAAGCCAGGAGCTTGGATCTTCCATGTGGGTGCAAGGGCCCAAGCACCTGGACCATCTTCCACTGCTTTCTCAAGTGCATTAGCAGGGAGCTGGATTGCAAGCGAGGCAGGCAGGATTCAACCAGTGCCCATACAGGATGCTAGCACTGAGGATGGCAGCTTCGCCTGCTGCACCAACACCACCAGCTCCATAGTTTTTCATTCGTTTTTTAAATCAACTGAGAACTGAATGCCATCACAAAAATTTATACAGTTTTTAATAAGGCTGCTGTAGGGCATTAGATTCTACAATTTTAACAAGTTCCCAGGTGATGTTTATCTGTTGAGCACATGCCAGGTTGAAAAGTTCAAAGGCAGTGGTTTTCAGCACTGTACACTGGGATCCTAACTTTCCTGTAAGTTCTAACACACAGCAAAGTTTGAGAATCATTCTAGGTTGAGGCCTACAATGTTTCTTGTAAATAACTAAAAATAATGCAGTTCTGACAGGCAAAACAGAATCAAGTAACTAGTTTACAAAACTGTTTACCAACCAATAAGCTTTGTGAATGAGTTCCTTGGTGATTGTCAGGAAAAAAAAAATTCTTACCTGCAAGTGCTGTCTGTCAATGAAGAGAAACACTGACTGGTTAGGATTGTTGACAACAATTCCAGTCTTGTCCTTGCGGCTCAGTACATGCAGAAACTGCTTTTCATAGTCACCGTGATGAAACTCAAATTTGGCCTAATGACAAAATATTTATATGTAACCACAAACGTGTGCTTTCCCTGCAGAAAGTTCTATCAGGTAACACTCCCATTATGTAACTTGTTCTTTAAGATCTGTACCAAAGCGACTAAATCTTATACGCAAAGATTTTAAGCCGAAGTTCATAAAATCCTATTTTCAAACCTACTCGGCTGAAGACACTCACCTTAGCACTTCAAACCCCAAGGACACCACCCTCCTTTCATTAGAAGACACACTGTTAGAATCCTTCACCACTGATCTTATGCAAATCCCTTAACTTCTCTAAATTTTAGTCTCATCTATAAAATACAGTTCTAGTCTATTTCACAGGACAGTTGAGAAGATTAAATGAGATATCCACATGTGAAATATTCCACTCCTCACATAAACAGGCTTCTGAGGACACAGGAATCCCTGATATTATCTGAGAGGCAGCAAGATAGAAAGAGAACATTCTCATCACTTATTCATTCACTAAATACCAACAAGCAGGCAGAGCCAGGAGCCTGGAACAAATCTGGGTCTCCCATATGGGCAGCTCAGTCACATGGCATCACCTGCTGCCTCCAAGGTGCACAATGGCAGAGAACACAGCCAGGTCTCAAACTCAGGCACTAAGACATGGAATGCAGGTATCACAGACGACATCCAAACATCCATTCCCCCCACCACCACTCAAATGTTTTAGAATTTATGTGTATATTTTCCATAGCCAGCCTCAGATTGTTTTAAAGTTTCTAAGTTATCAAAGACTTATGATAAGAACACGCTTTCCATCTCTTAACATTATCAACTTGATCTTCCCACAAAATGTCTGTAGGCACTGGCAGATGCTGAATATGGGTGGGAAGACCAAGGGAGAACTGAGCAGACACCTTTAACAATCTGACATGGAGATAAAAATGGACTGTAGAAATCAGTTCGTCTGGTTCAAAGAATTTTTACTCCCTTATGATGTGAACAAGTAGGAAATTTGGAAATGAAATCTTGGATTTTACTGCCTAGTAGCTTTCCTTATAAACTGTAACATAAAATATACATGTCTACATACTACTTGCATGTAAAACGATAGAGAAATTATACTTTCACACAATTGCAATACTAAATTCTTAGCATTTTCACAAGTTTATTTAAAACATGCTATTAGCTACTAAAAAGTATAAGATTTTCTCAACCTTAAAGGGCTTATATGGAGCAAGCACTGTGGCTAGCGGGTTAAGCTATTGGCAACATTGGCATCCCATATGGGCACCAGTTCATGTCCCAGATGCTCTACTGCCAATCCAGCTCCCCACTGATATGCCTGGGAAAAGCAAATGAACATGGCCCAAGTACCTGGGCCCCTGCCACCAATATGGGAGACCAGGATGAGGCTCCTGGCTTTAGCCTGGCCTATCCCTGGCCATGGCAGCCATTTGGGTAGTGAACCAGATGGAGGCCACTCTGTTTCAAATGAATAAAAGCGTCTCTGAAAAAATGGGGGTGGCAGCCAGCATTGTAGCATAGGTTAAGCCTCCACCTGCAATGTAGGCATCCCATATGGGCGCCAGTTCGAGTCCTGGCTATTCCACTTTCGATCCAGCTCTCTGCTAATTTGTCTAGGAAAGCAGCAGCAGATGGCCCAAGCACTTGGGCCCCTGCAGCTCCATGTGAGACTTGGATAAAGCTCCTGCCTCCTGGCTTTGGTTTGGCCCAGCCCCGGCCACTGGGGCCATTTTTGAGAGTGAACCAGCAGATGGAAGATCTCTGTGTCTCTCCTCTTTCTGTAACTCTTTCAAATAAAACAAAATTAAATCTTTAAAGAAAAAAAGAAGTAGAAAAATGGGGGGAGAAGAGGGTGCAGAACTTGCATCAAAAACCTTCCCAGGGGCCGGCGCCGCGGCTCACTAGGCTAATCCTCCGCCTAGCGGCGCCGGCACACCGGGTTCTAGTTCCGGTCGGGGCGCCGGATTCTGTCCCGGTTGCCCCTCTTCCAGGCCAGCTCTCTGCTGTGGCCAGGGAGTGCAGTGGAGGATGGCCCAGGTGCTTGGGCCCTGCACCCCATGGGAGACCAGGAAAAGCACCTGGCTCCTGGCTCCTGCCATCGGATCAGCGCGGTGCGCCGGCCGCAGCGCGCCGGCCGCGGCGGCCATTGGAGGGTGAACCAACGGCAAAGGAAGACCTTTCTCTCTGTCTCTCTCTCTCACTGTCCACTCTGCCTGTCAAAAAAAAAAAAAAAAAAAAAAACCTTCCCAGGGGCTGGCAGGGGAACAGTGAGTTAAGCTGCCACTTACAACACCAGCATCCCACATCAGAGCACTAGCCAGAGTCTTGGCTGCTCTGCTTCCAATCCAGCAGGAAGACAGCAGCAGACAGCCCAAGTACTTGGGGCCCATGGGGGAGACCTAGATGAGAGTTTCCAGACTTCTGGTTTCAACCCAGACCAGCAACTGGTCATTGCAGCTATTTGGGGAATGAACCAGTGGATAGAAGATCTGTCTCTCCCCTTGTGTTACTTTTCGAAAAAAAAAAAAAAAAAAAAAAAAAAAGGAAAAAGGCTTTCGAGTAAGATGTCACTATCTGTGAAACTTCAAAATGGGTTCTTATCCAAGTGCAACTGGAAGAAAGATTAAGACAAGGCAATGTGAAAGCAGAGTTGGTGATTTCAGAGTGTGCATTTTCGCTGTGGCATAGCAGGTTAAACCACCGCCTGCAGTGCCACCATCCCTTATGGGAGCCAGTTCTAGTCCCGGCTGCTCCACTTCCAAGCCAGCTCTCTGCTATGGCCTGGGAAAGCTGTACAAGATGGCCCAAGTCCTTGGGCCCCTGCACCTGCTTGGGAGACTGAGAAGAAGCTCCTGGCTTTGGATCGGTGCAGCTCCAGCAGCTACAACCAATTGGGGAGCGAACCAGTGCATTGAAGACCTCTCTCTCTCTCTCTGCCTCTCCTCTGCGTAACTCTGCCTTTCAAATAAATTTTAAAAAAAAAGTGTGCCTTTAAGGACAGGTAATTTTTCTCAGGGTAGTGATGACAGATTAATTTGGAAAATACCATTCTAGAAAAAAGGACTAATATAAACAGAAATGTTGTCGCTCCCCCTCTTCGTGGAGGAACGACACAGGACCCTGCGCTGTTCTTTTGTCTGCTCGGCCCTCCCCGGGTTTGCTGCCGGTTCTTCCCGGGTTGGCTACCGTCCCTTCCACCTCCGTGGGAGGGCGGTTCCCCCTGCCACTTTCCCCACTTCCGCGGGGGAGCGGCACACCGCCGGCTCTCTCGGGCTGCTCAGATGTTCCTCAGGTGTTCCCTTTAGATGTTCCTGGTGCATGTTGTCTCTCTCCTCCTTTATAGTCCTCTTCCACCAATCCCAACTCTGCTACCCACACACCGAGTACGCTGCTCTCCTCCAATCAGGAGCAGGATCAGCTCCTGCAGGTTACTGGTTGAACTGGAGGCAGCTGTGTAGAAGCTGTTTTTACTCCTCTCCCAGCGCCATATTGTGGGAGAGCAGATGCATAGAATAAGTCTTAATTTCAGTAACTTAGTCTAGTCCGAGTTGCTCCCCACAAAATATGTTTAAAAAAAATGTTCAAGAAAACAGTAAAGTAAATACCAGGGTAGATGGGAGCAGTCAGTAAACACAGCAAAGAGGTTTGTGTGAGACTGCAAAAAGTCTTCCATGAACCTCTACGTCACTTCAAAAGGCAGCATGAAGCAAGGAAATCCCAGCAGTGAGAGGCAGAGCCAGCTTGGCAGCAGTATTAGTGGAGAAAGATGATACATATTTTAACAGTACCATCCAGCAGTTCCTAATACTGAATACAACAGGAACTTGATAGTTACAATCTTCATTACAGTTGCTATTAAATCTCACTATGGAAGTATTTGTATTTTAAAGTGCTTCAGGAAATTAGGCCTGGAACCAATCCCCCAAAGGACACTTAGGAATGACTATTTTAGATTATTTCAAGTAAATTAGTTTTCATATTAACTTACCATTGTTGAATTCTAAAATTACAAAAGTTATTACCTATATACCCTACCACATATATTCAGTCCACATTTTATTTTATTTTATTTTTTTGACAGGCAGAATGGACAGTGAGAGAGAGAGACAGAGAGAAAGGTCTTCCTTTTGCCGTTGGTTCACCCTCCAATGGCCGCCGCGGCCGGTGCACCGCGCTGATCCGATGGCAGGAGCCAGGAGCCAGGTGCTTTTCCTGGTCTCCCATGGGGTGCAGGGCCCAAGCACCTGGGCCATATTCTTTATTTATTTTTTTCAAAAAATTTATTTATTTATTTGAAAGGCAGAGTTAGAGAGAGGGGCCCTCCATCTGCTGGTTTACTCTCCAAATAGTGGCAACTGCTAGGGCTGGCCAGGCTGAAGCTACGACTTTCTTCCTGGTTTCCCACTGCTTTCCCAGGTGCATTAGCAGGGAGCTGGATCAGAAGGGGAGCAGCTTGGACCGATGCCTATATGGGATGCTGACGTCGCAGGCAGCAGTTTTATATGCTACGCCACAATGCCGACCCCCTCAGTCCAGGTTTTTAAGGTTTTACAATTACAGGGAACTTTCCATAGCGTAGGGTAGAGTTAACAGCATTAGAGTTTAACAGTCAGGCTTAGCCACTACCTAACTGCATGACTTTGGACCTGTTATTTGCCCAGTCTGTCTCAATTTTTTCCTCTGTAAAAGGAGGCTCATACCTACTTTGTTATTACAAAAATTAAATGTATATAATTAGAAAAAAGCCCAAGAGTCAACTTATAATCATGAGCCACAGGGGTGGGCATTTGGCCAAGCGGTTAAGACACTGGTTGGAATGCCTGCATTCCACATGAGTATGTCTGGGCTCCATCCCCAGGCTCCACACAAACCCCGAGAGTAGCATGATACCTCAAGTGACTGGGTTCCTGCCACTCACATGGGAAACGTGGACTGAGTTCCTGCCATACAACCATTTGGCTGCAGCTGGGGACCGTTGCAGCCATTTACGGTGAACCAGTGGATGGGAATGCTCTCAAACTTCAGCTATGCTAATAATTGGGACAAGACTTATTAAGTCCCCAGAAGGAAAGACAGAGTATTAGAAATTCAAGCATACAGTGGTAAGAGAACCTACCATTTTTCCAACAGGATTCTGAACACTGTCTGCAGACCAGTTCAGTAAAAGAGAGTTTGTTAAGTCCTGCTCTTATGCTATTTCCATTATCACTTTCATTCCTTTTATAGACAACTTATCATCTGTGGCACAGTCACAATCAGTCACCATCCATGAAGACACAAACATGACACTTTCACCTCTACTTAGCCCATCAGGATCATCTTTAGAAAGCAGTCAGCTGAGTCTTGAGAAGACAATCTATTTGAGCTGATGTCCAGCAACAATATAAAGGGTGCTCAGGGAGGACACCAAGTGCACATCCATCACATAGAGGCTCCACAAAGGCTCCTCACGGTGATGGATACATGCTGACTTTTCAGATGACAGTTTTCACATCCGTAAACAGTTATCTTAAAGTAAGCCTTTTACTATCTGCTTAGCATGAATGAGTCCTTAAATGTCATTTTCCTGATTGTAAAATTACAAAATATGAAGATATATATATGTATATATCCCACCCAACCCACAACTGATCATAATTAACATTTTGGTAGATCGCTTTTTCCTTTATGTGTACAAATGTACTTTAAAAAAGAGGACCGGGGGCCAGTGCCTTGGCACAGTAAAGCTGCCACCTGCAGTGCCAGCATCCCAGCTGCTCCACTTCCATCCAGCCCCCTGCCAGGGCGCCTGAGAAAGCAGTGGAGGATGACCCAAGTGCTTTGGCCCCTGCACCCGTGTGGGAGACCCAGAAGAGGCTCCTGGCTCCTGATTGGCCCAGCTCTGGCTGTTGTGGCCATTGAGGGAGTGAACCAACACATGGAGGATCGATCTCTCGCTCTCTCTTTCCTTCTTCCTTCCTCCCTCCCTCTCCTTTCAAATAAATGTAAATTTTCAAAAAAAATAAGTAAAAAATAAAATCTGGACTGAACATATGTGGAAGGGTATATTGGTAATAACTTTCGTAGTAAGCTCCTACCTCCTGGCTCTGGACAGGCCCAGCTCCAGCTGTTGTGGCCATTTGAGGAATGAATCAGAGGACGGAAGATCTGTCTCTCCCCCTAACTCTGCCTTTCAAATAAACAAATCTTTAGAACTACTACTAAGTTTACTTTTCTCCTACACAGTTCTATACACATACCAACTTCTACAAAACAGCAGAACCCAATTTAGACCATATTCAGATTCCCTTGAAAACCAGGATACAATACAGTATCTCAGAAGCCCACGTGGTGATAGGAACAAGGGTCACACATCATCGAAGATGAAGCTCATCTAAGGGCCCCTCTAAAGGTTTTCTGTGGCCATAATTTCAAAGACACACTAGGCAGTTAGGATCACCTCACTCTCAAGAGATTCTATAATCTATATATGCTTTCTTCTCTTTAACCAGAACATTCAGAAGAATTACCACAGAGCGTATTCCCAAAGAATTTCTCAAGTTAAACTCTATTCCAGGAGTTTTCACTTAGTCAAGTGCTCATTACACTTATTTTAGAATAAAATACCTGAACAGGCCTAAAAGGCTCATCAGATTCCTTCCACCTAGAAAACAGGAGACAGACAATTTTCTCTATATCATTCCGAGGCCAAAGAATGAAATCCATCTCCTGAGTACAGCCAATTACATCCTACAAAATGAAATAAAAAAAAATTACTTTAAAACAAAGCTGGAACAAGCAATGTCACAAACTACAGTTTATGGAAACCTTTTACAAGTACAAAAGGCTCATCATATCATTTTACATCTGAAAAGGTAATGTTAATAGAACTGCATGTAATTTGAAGAGCTCATGGCCTAATTTTGATTTTCTTTATATTGCACAGAATCCACATATAGTCACTGGGTCCAAATGTTCCTCCCACAAGACCTAGATTCATCAGTGCATGATGAAAACCTGAACTGAAGTTCTGGCTTATTGTCAGTCATTAAACCTTTATTTCTACCCTTCAAAATCAGGACCTATTTAATAAGGGTATCTTGGAACCTCCGAGACGAATCACTGTGCTATGTGAGCTGAAATGCTTTATTTCAAGATTTATTTATTTGAAAGAGTTACACAGAAAGAGAAAGAAAAGCAGAAAAGAGGTCTTCCATCCGCTGGTTCACTCCCCAATTGGCTGTAATAGTCGGTGCTGCGTCAATCTGAAGCCAGGAGCTTCTTCCAGGTCTCCCACGTGGGTGCAGGGGCCCAAGCACTTGGGCCATCTTCTGCTGCTTTCCCAGGCCATAACAGAGAGCTGGATGGGAAGTGGAGCAGCCAGGACTGTTACTGGTGTCCATTTGGGATGCTGGCACTGCAGGCGGCGGCTTTACCTATTACACAACAGCACTGGCCCATGAAATGTTATCTTTGTTATATGTTCTCAGACAGCCACTTTTCTCCAATCTTGTTCTTATTTTTTATTGTCCTACCCAGCATATTACTTTTCAAAGGCCAATAAATCTTTTCTATATCAGGACACAGTTATCTCAAGCCCTCCTCCCTAACACTAATTATTATAGGGATTTCTTGTTCAGGTATCTCACATTAATTTTCTATTTTTAAGATTTTACTTATTGGGATTAGTGCCATGGCATAGCAGGTAAAGCAACCACCTGCAGTGCCAGCATCCCATATGGACACCAGTTCAAGTCCCAGCTATTCCACTTCCAATCCAGCTCTCTGCTATGGCCTGGGAAAGCAGTGGAAGATGGCCCACATGTTTGGACCTCTGCACCTGCGTGGGAGACCCTAAGGAAGCTCAAGGCTCCTGGTTTCAGATCGGCACAGCTCTGGCTGTTGTGGCCAATTGGGGAGTGAACCAGTGGATGGAAGACCTCGATAGCTCTCTCTGCCTCTCTATGTAGCTCTTTCAAATTAAATAAATCAATCTTGAGGGAAAAAAAAAAAGACAGAACTTACCCTTCTCATAGACTGGTATCGAGGAGCATGGAGCTGTACCACATCCTTCTGTAAAAGCTCAATGGAACTTTCCAAGGTATAGCTGGAATCTCGCACACCTTTCAGGATATTTTCTTCATAATTATTTGTCATGACTGGTATAACTTCAGACACTTCAAAAAGTGCTGATTTTTTCTTCTAAAAAATAAAAAAAAAAAAAGGTTATTAACCCACCGAGAGCACACTGTTGTTTAACACCCAGTCCATACTAACAAGGTCAAGTACTTTAACTCAGCAAAATTCTTAGAAATATCTAAATTTTACACCAAAAATACTTAAGACAGTTCTCTCTCCCCCCACACTACCCACAACTTTATACAAACAGGCTATTACCAGAATGCTTAATTTCAGTTTTATACTATTATGGTATTTATACCAAGTACTTATTTTAGACAACACTTCTTAATATATAAGAAATACTGCTAAGACTTAAAAAGAAAAGTTTAAAAAATTGAGTGATGAAGCCTTGGATGATTTAACTGGTTCTGCATACAGCTACATTAAAATCTTGCCAGCTTAAACAAAATGCTGCTCAAATCAACTGTCTTATCCTGTAAGTGGGCCAGTTTACATTATCTTCTGGATCTCCTGAGTGTAACCACACGTTATCAATTTAAGAAAAGGAGGGGAAAATGTACACCAAATTGTTTTAAAATTACTCGAGACATTCTCACCTATAAAATTCTGTACAATGGAGGACAGATTGTGAAGTATTTAGGGTAACTGCCCAGGTACTATTCACTCATAGAAAACGATTTTCACAGGCATTACAGATTAGTACTATTGGGGTATTTTTTTTAATAGATTAAATGTAAAGATCTAGCCTCACCACTTACATCTCGGATTTTAAGAGCTATTCTTTGTTAATATCTCCAACTAAAATCTGATCTCAATTTTGCAGACAACTAGCTTTAAAAAAAGAAAAAAATGGGTAAGAAAATCCTTGCTGCTACCCACTGGGACAACCTATCCAGAACACTTCACTTTAAAATCATCTTAAAAGCCAAACTCTAACAAGCAAGAGTGTTCTTAAATAGAAATAACATTTAAAAATTACAAATAAGTAACAATCCAGAAGCCTTCCCAAAAGTACTAAATACATACCACTACAACTAGGTCATAATTTAAGCATAAAATCAAAGTGGCAATTCCTTATATTCATAGTCTAACCCCATGTCAGAGAGTCTTGTTGACAATTTAAGCAGTCCCTTTTAATCACGCACAAAAAAATATATTACTTTTATCACGTTCTCCTTGACTACTCATGTCATCATCTGCTATTTAACTGTGAAACTAACTCTGACCAAAATATTACTTCCTCTCTGGGTCAATTTGAATTTTCAAAAATGCAAACTTCTAAACACAAAATTAACCATGTCAGCATTTAACTGCTCCTAAAAATTAAAGTGTAGTCTATTTCATTAAATATATGATAAAAGGCACCTGATTCATGAAGTTAAATAGACTGACCTAAACATACATTTTGATTCCAATTTAATACTCCATCCTCTTTATACTTTTTATTAGATAATTTCTACATTCAGTTATAAAACTTCATATGTAACTCCAAATTACTGTAGTTTTACAAAGTTTCCCACCCCAGGTTAATTGCAAGTGGATCCTCCTGACCTCTGGAAACAAATCTTCCCAAACCAGTACTTAAGGACCTTCAATACAGTCACATTCAACTACTGTGCTCACGTCAAAAAATTATCCGTAAAGGTATAAAAGCATACAAAGCAAACTTTTATCAACCACTCTTTAACCTAATATCAGTAATTACTTAAGAGTAACAACTTAATATACACTTACAAAACCACTTGTGCTAATTCACATTAAGAACTTTAAATTACCTTCTCCTTGAATACAAAGGCAATATACATCTTGAAGTCAAACTGGTCAGCTAGAGATTCTTTTTTCTTTCTAAGCTGAGCACGTAGTCTGTTCAGAGCTTGTTTCTTCCGGGAGTTTGGGTCCCCCATTTTGAAATACAGGTGGTACTAAAGCCTTTGGAAATTGTCACTAAACTATGGGCACTTTTTCTTAAGACTCAAGTACAACAGAAACAAGTCATTTTTTTTTCCTGCTAATATAATAGCTAAAATCACAACTGTATCCCCAAAACTGCACCTTCTGGCAATATTAGCAGACTGTCATATTACAGGGTCAAGAAACAAAAGCCGCTGTCCAGTCATGTCTGGACAGTAACGTTTGGAATCAGGTGGGGAAAAGGAAGAGGAGGAAGGAAAGAAAAGGAGAAAATACTTGAACTAACTTCCTGGAAAACACATTTGGCTCAAATGCCAAAATAAAGGCTTTGGGGGGGAATGAAAAGCCTAGTATCAGGATTTAGGTGTGTGATAAAACCACACCAGTCCAATCCTCAAAATCCATCCGTATCCCCCCCTTTAAGAAAAGGGACTAAAGAAAAGGAACGGGGGGGGGGGGGGAATGTGATCCTTGCCTTCCAAACACAAAACGAAAACAAAAACAAAACACCAAAAAAAAAAAAAACAGGGTAGGGAATGAAACTGAAATATCCAATTGGATTTTACCCAGCCAGATCCATGGCTGTAGTACCTAATTAATTCTTAGTTATTTCAGATTTCACTATTGCTATGTATTGTCAGTGCTTGTTATTGATTACACTTGGTGGTGAGCAAAGAGAGAAGTGCAAAATCAGAGAAGGAAGGGCCGAGGTCCAGGGTTTCCCCGCAATCGACTACAGTGTATACCGGGGGCGGACAGCTGTTGCCCGAGGGAGCCATGAGAAGAAACAGCGGAGTCACGACCCACTTCCCCAACACCCACGTCTCCACCCTCAGGCGGCTGCTAGCGCTGCTGCCAAGGAGAATCATGATGGCAGAGGGAGAGGGGGGTACGTGATACGGGGTGAAGTTATTCCGGCGGTGGGCAGACCTAATTCACGCCCGGGATCCTGACGCCCCCAGCCCTGCGGTGAGCCCTACATTCCCCAGGGGAGCCTTCCCTGCGAGTGCGTCCCCGTGCGAGGTGGTGGGATGTGCGGTCTTATCTTGGCGTGAGCATTGCCGGGGCCAAGGTGGCGGGTTCGTCGCCCCAGCCCCAGGCGGCGCCCGGGGACCACCTGCTCCCACCGCCCAGGCCCCACCCCCGCCCCCGCCCTCAGCGGCAGCGACTCACTCGCACCACGGGAGACACAGGATCCCTCGGGTTCGCACTCATTTCATCGTGGAAACAACTCCCGCCCGGGTAGGAGGCGGGAGAGGGTAAATGGGGAGGACCAGTGGGAAGAAAAGAAAATAATCGTGTTAATAGCAATTACTTCTTAAAAGTAAGCCCGCCCGCCCTCCCACCCACCCCCAACAAAAAAAAAAAAAAAAAAAACTAAGTTCCCGGACTCCGGAGGAGCGCTCACGTCGAGCAGACCATGTTTCCCGAGTCTGCACGGCCGGGGGCGCTGGTCTGTCTCCCGAGGGCGGCGGGCCGGGCTCTCTCGGGCCTCTAGCCGCAGCCCGCGGGCGGAGCGGCGGCGGCGGCGGAGGCGGCGACGGCGGCGGCGCTGCTGGCGGCTCGGGCGGGAGCCATGTCAAGAGAACACCACCAGCCGACTGCGCCCCTCCATGCCCGCTGCAGAGCGCGCTAAGGCCTGGCCGCCCGCGCTGCTGCCGCCGCGTAGCCCCCGCCTGGGACCCATAGTCTGGCTCGGCGCCGGCAGCGGCGGAGGAGGAGGAGGAGGAGGAGGGAGGGACGGAGGCGACGGGACAGAGAAGGAGAACGAGGAGGAAAAGAGGGGGAGGTCGGCGCTGGCGGGGAGGGAGCGGCCCTGCGCTAAGCGGCCTGTCAGCCGAGGACGCCCCGGAATAAAGTTATTTCAGTTCAGGCATCTGCTCGCGAGTCTCTCCTCCCCCCAACAGGCGGGCTTCCGCTCTCTGGAAAGGAGGCCGAGGAGACCGGATGGGGGAAAGGCCGCAGAAAAGGCGAGCGTCCGCAGTGGCACAGCCTCGTGCCCCCACCGGCGGCTGCGGAAGCGGCGGCGGACTCGGGCGGCTCCCGGGTCCGGGGCAGAGTCGCGTTTGAGCGAAGCAGCGAGAACAAACAACTTAAAATGGCAGCGAGCGACGCTGCGTCACCCGCCCCTCACCGGCACCGCCCCGAGCCTTCTGCGGCTGCGCCTACCCCGGGACTGCACCATGTGTGCAGGAGTGTGGGGGGGAAGCGAGCCTGGAGGCGGAAAGCTCTGCAGGGCCACCAAGAAAAGAGGAAATCATATCAGAAGGAGAAGATATTATAAACACTTTTAAATTGTGAACTTTTGAATTTTTCCTTTCTACTTAGTATTCCAACCTCGAAAGTGAGTTTGACAATAGAGAATCCCCTTTTCTCCATCATGGACTTTCTGTGGGCGGGGAAAGGGGCTCCTTGCCTCTCTCTCCGCCCCCCTCCGTCAGGAGGTCCCCGTCTCCAGAAGGGGGGGGGGGCGCCTCTCCCACTGACGTCATAAAGACACGCCCCGCACCCGCCCTGGCAAAGCACCCGGATGCAGTCTCACCTCGTCCCGGATCTTCTCCATGTGGGCTCGGGCGGGGCGTGGAACGGAGCTAACGCCGCGCAGTGGCGGGGGGGATGGGCAGGGCCAGGGCGGGGCGAGGCGGGGAAAAGGAAAGTGTGTGGAGAAAGTTCCCTTTTCACTTGGTTGTTGGAGGTCGGCCCCCGGGCGTCTGCAGCCTCCGATGGCGTTGAGGCCACGGCCCCGCGCCACGTGCCCGGGCGGGGAAGGCTGTCCCGGGCTTTGCGGGGTTCGCGCTCTGCGAGCTGGGAGAGAAGCCGCAGGAGCTTCTCCCCACCGTCAGACATTCTCCACCAGGATCTCCCAGCAGCACGGATCTAACGTCCTTGGGGAGGAATCGCGTCGAGTGGGTTTTCGAGAGCGCTAACGTTCTGGTAAAAACGGAGTTGCACAAGTCATCAACAAAGGTCTCTTCTCCAAGTACAGCCCCGTGGCTCCTCTATTAGCAGCTCCGCGTTGAAAGGTAGAGGTCCACCGGGTCCCCAAGTTGCTGCCTTTCTGTTGGTGACAGCAAAATAGATGAGCTGCACGCACCCTTTTCACCCGTGAACCACAGTAGAGTGGTGGGAATCGTCCAAAACCAAGGTATTTCCAACCTAGAAACAGAGCTCGCATTTTGCTACGGTTCATTTGCACAATCACATAACAGTGGGAAACTCTCCTGGGTAAAACTGAAGATATGTAGTTTATGGCACTGGTTTAGGAAAAATAAAAAAAAAAAAAAAAGGTTAGGAGAGAGAAATAGTGTGAAGAGTCAGATGGTGTAATAGGCAGCCTGGAAATTGAGGGTGGGAAATGTCCCCCTCAAAAGTTACCCTTGGCAAGGTCAGAAGTGCCCCCTGCCCGCTCCTTGGGAGCTTCCAGATTTGCCATGAGAATAGCAAGGGAGTGGTCATTCCATCCTCCTGAGCTCCAAGTTACCTATCCGCCCTTCTGGATGGCTTGTTGTTTTATCTTGAGCAAGCCAGATAGCATAAAGGACTGTAACGCGTCAGGTCTTTTGATGTGTTTGTCCCTGCCTTGTAACTGAATGTCAATCAAAATTGTGCTTAAATATTCACTTCCGGGGACCACTTCGGGTTTTTTCCTCTCTTGGGAGCCCCCTCCACTCCGCTCTGACTGGAGGTCTTTGACTAATAAATCTTGCTTTTTAAAACTCTGCTCGTCCGCTTGGAAACAATTCTTCCACGGAAGACAAAGAACCTAGGCAATAATATCTTATCTGCCGCCGTTTTCCCGTAACATTAGCACTGGCCCTAATTTTCATGTGATCCTCATCATGGAAGAATCAAATAACAGCTTTTTTCTGAAATACAGTTCATGTACCATACTACTCACCTGCTTGAAAATCTGGTGGTTTTTAAGGTGGCCACAGAATTGTGCAGGCATCAGCTTATTTCAGGAAGAAAACCTGTACCATTTCCCCTTCCTCTCTCCAAGCCCTGGGCGGCCACCCATTTGAGTTCTGTCTGTAGATTTACCTTTCCTGAAATGTCATATAAATGGAAATCACTGAATATGTGGTATTTTGCGACTGGTTTCTTTACCTAGCATGTTTTCAAGTTTCATGTTGTAGCATGAATCAATAAATAATTCCTTTTTATGTTTAATTGTTAAATGGCTATTGCATATTTTGTTTATCCATCAGTTAATAGGTTGTTGTTTTTTAGCTGTTCTGCACATTTGTTTAAAATTTTGTATAGTTGTATTTTACTTTCTCTTTTAAAGATGTATTTGTTTATTTGAGAGGTAGAGGCACAGAGAGAAGAGACAAAGAGAGGGGTCTTCCATCCACTGGTTCACTCCCCAAATGTTCCGATCAGAGCTGGGCCCATCTGAACCCAGAAGCCAGGAGCTTCCTCCAGGTCTCCCACATGCATGTAGGGGCCCATGAACTTGGACCATCTTCTGCAGCTTTCCCAGGCACATTAGCAGGGAGCTGGATGAGAAGTGGAGCAGCCCAGACTTGAACTGGTGTCCATATGGGATGCTGAAACTGCAGGTGGAGGCTTAACCCGCTACTCCACAGTACCAGTCCCTACTTTTCTTTTTTTAAAAATTTATTAATTGAAGCCGGCGCTGTGGCTCACTAGGCTAATTCTCCACCTGCGGTGCCGGCACTCCGGGTTCTAGTCCCGGTTGGGATACCGGATTCTGTCCCGGTTGCTCCTCTTCCAGTCCAGCTCTCTGCTGTGGCCCGGGAAGGCAGTGGAGGATGGCCCAGGTGCTTGAGCCCTGCACTCGCATGGGAGACCAGGAGGAAGCACCTGACTCCTGGCTGCTGATCGGCGCAGTGCATCAGCCATAGCGGCCATTTGGGGGGTAAACCAACAGAAGGAAGACCTGTCTCTCTGTCTCTCACTGTCTAACTCTGCCTGTCAAAAAAAATTATTAATTTGAAAGGCACAGCAAGAAAGAGAGAAAGAGATATCTCCCACCCCTTGGCTCCCTCCCCAGTGGCTGCAACAGCCAGGACTGGAGCCAGGAGCGGGGTCCATCTTGCTCAAGCCCTGGGTCCATCATCAGCTCTGCCTTTTTAGGACCACCAGAAGGAAGCTGGATGGGAAGCAGTACAACCAGGACTTGAACCAGCACTCTGATATGAGATGCTGACATTGCAAGCAGCAGCTTAACTTGCTGTGCCACAAAGCCATCTCCTAGATAACACATTTTTCAATTCTATTGGAGTGAAATGTCAAGTTAAATGTTGACAAGTTATCATGTTGACATGAGGAGCTATCAGTTGGCTTTCCAAATCATTCGCAAGCACCATTTTCCATTGCTTCCAGCAGTGTGTGAAGGTCCCATTTCTCTACACCCGTGTTGCAGTTCTGCTGATTGCGCTGTAGCTGGAGCGACTGTGGCTTGCCTTTCCCCAGTGTATTTATCGGCCATTCTATCTTTAGCGATGTCTGCTGAGAGCTTTTGCCTATATTTTAAATTCAAGGATTTTTTTTAAATGATTGAAGTGTAGGAGTTCTTTATTCTAGATATAAGCCCCCTACCAGAAATGTGACTTCAAATATTTGGGTTTTTTTTTTTTTTTCACTTTCTTGTGTCCTTTAGTTTTAAATTGCAGTGCACCTTTTTTTTTTATACTTTCGTGTCCTCTGTGTTTGGTATTGTTTCGAAGACACCTTGAAGTATTTTTACACTACTATAATTATCATTAAAAAAAAAAACAGGTTGGAGAAGATGTTGAAGAAACAATGGAGTTTTAAGTCTTGGTTACTATAAAAACAAAGATGGGGGTAACCTGGCAGCAAGGCGAGCAAATTCCTTTTTTTTTTTTTTTTAAGATTATTTATTTATTTGAAAGGCAGAGCTACATAGAGGGAGGGGGAGAGAGAGAGAGAGAAAGAGAGAGAGAGAGACTGATTTCCATTGGCTGGTTCACTCCTCAAATGGCCTAAATGGCCAGTGCTGAGCCAATCCGAAGCCAGGAGCCAGGAGCTTCTTCCAGGTCTCCCCCGTGGGTTCAGGGGCCCAAGGACTTGGGCCATCTTGAATGCTTTCCCAGGCCATAGCAGAGAGCTGGATCAGAAGTGGAGCAGCCGGGTCCCAAACCAGCACGCATATGGGATGCCAACACCACAGGAAGAGACTGAGCCACTGAGCCACTGTGCCACAGTACCAGCCCCAAGGTGGGCAAATTCTATGAATTAGTGGACTATGGGGCTGTGCCAGCTCTTGGTGAGATGAGGCAGGAAACAGCAGCACTGTGCCCAGACGGAGGAAAACATTTGGAGTTTGTTTTCCCCGACGAGGCACAAAGGGTATAAATAGGAATGATGGCTGAAGGAAAACAGTTCTTAAAAGCCACTCTGTAACAGTTCCTCAAGAAAATTCAAATGAAAGCCAGAAATACCCCAGATTTAGCTTTGCTAACTTACTTGAACTGCTTCAAACACAATGGGATCTGTGGAGTGATGACTGTGTTGACTAAAAGTATCTGCTTATATCCCCTCTGGGATTTTAAATTCCATTGTTAGATACATGTGTCAAATTTTCTTGGCTGAAATGAAGAAGTTACAGTTAAAAAATGTTTTGTTTGAGAGACAGATCTCCCATCTGCGGGTGAGCTCCCCAAATGCCCACAAAGGCCAGGGCTGACCTGGGCCTACTTTGGAAGCCAAGAATTCAATGTAGGTCTCCCATGTGGGTGGCAGGGACTCAACTACTTGAGCCATCGCCACTGCCTCCCAGAGTCTGCTTTGACAGGAAGCTGGAGTCACGAGCCAGGACTCAAACCCAGGAACCCAGATGTGGAACAAGGGCATCTTAACCAGTTTTTTAACTGCTGGTCTAAATATCCTCCTGCTCCTGAAGGAAGCATTTTTAACAAAACTTCAACAGATTCTATTCCTTCCTCCTGCCTGCAGAAACACATCCAGCCCAGCCCGGGAGGGCTCCTAGGCTAACTTCCCACCTTAAGGAAAGCTGACCCTGCACATCCCAATCTCCCGTATTTATACCAAGTTAAGAAAGGATGACTCAAGCAGGTGCTTACTTGGCCTAAATATGTAACCTGATGAAGGCATTTTCCCTTCCCTTTCCATGCCTTGGCTGACAAGGGCCGGCTGCTGGTGCTGTGAATGGCCTGTGACTGATTAGGAAAGGTTGCGTGAGGATTTCAGGAGCTACTGAGAGGAGATGGCTTGGAATGGCAGACCTCACACCCAGCTAAAGAGAAAGTATGCAGCCATGAACTGGGGACAGTTGAGCTCCATGCTGGGAGGCCTCCACCTGGCTGATGCCATCATCAGAACACAGCCTGGGGTGGGCGCTGTGGCACAACGGGTTAAAGCCCCAGCCTGCAGTGCCAGTATCCTAAATGGATGCCAGTTCGAGTCCCGGCCACTCTACTTCTGATTCAACTCTCTGCTATGGCCTGGGAAAATAGTAGAAGATGGCCCAAGTGCTTGGGCCCTTGCACCAGCATGGGAGACCTGGAAGAAGCTCCTGGCTTCAGATCAGCTCAGCTCTGGCCATTGCAGCCATTTGGGGAGTGAACCAGTAGATAGAAGACCTCCCTCTCTCTCTCTGACTCTACCTCTCTCTGTAACTCTTTCAGATAAAATAAAATAAATCTTATTTAAAAAAAAAGAACACAGCCTGAGGGTCTGTCAATCGACTAGAGTCTTTTTCTAACCTCCATCTGCAGCTACCCCTGATTAGAACCTATTAAGCCACAGCACAGACCATCTAAAGGCTAGTAGAATGTCTGTTACTTAGGAAAGCCCCTTACCTGGATGTGCCAAATTGCTGAAACAAGACATTGTAAAAAAAAAAAAAGGGGGGGGGTGGCTTTACCAACAGGCCCTTCTGCAACAGGACCCCTCCCAAAAAAGGTGACAGAAGTAGACTCAATGTCAGCTCCCCACCGGCTCCCTGGGCGGCCTACAATCCTATCCCAAACCTCATCTCTGCCTCCTTTCTACAATAAAAGTCTCTTTGGCTTTAAGCTGTCATCTCTGTGCCTCTGCAAGCCCTAAAATCCTAAAACCTAACACCTTTTCTCTTTAAAAGCTCTATTTGCTGGCTTCCTGGGACAGAGAAAGCACACCAGAGAAGCACACTCTTTCTCCAAGACTTCTTGAAGTGAACTCATTCCTCTCGCTGACTCCGGTCTCTGGTTCAACTGGTGAGCAGCAAGGGCCTGGTGATTTTGCCCAGTAACAAGTATGTGACAGTAAGACAGCCAGTTATTTAACAATTGTTCTTCAGTATTTTAAAAAGAACCAGTCTTCTCTTACCTTCAAAACACAACATCCAGGGCCAGTGTTGTGGCGCAGTGGGTTAATGCCCTGGCCTGAAGCACCGGTATCCCATATGGGCGCCGGTTTGAGTCCCGGCTGCTCCTCTTCTGATCCAGCTCTCTGCTGTGGCCTGGGAAAGCAGTAGAGGATGGCCCAAGTCCTTGGGCCCCTGCACCCACATGGGAGACCCAGAAGAAGCTCCTGGCTCCTGGCTTGGGATCCGTGCGGTTCCAGCCATTGCGGCCATCTGGGGAGTGAACCATTGGATGGAAGACCTCTCTCTCTCTCTGCCTCTCTTTCTCTCTCTGTGTAACACTGACTTTCAAGGAAAATAAATGAAAATTCTTAAAAAAAAAATCCATACACACATTCTCTGCTCTTACAAAAATCTAATTTTCTCAACATTCTCACCCCACCCCATATGTATGACCAACAAGCATACTAGATTTTTCAGGAGTTCTCAAATATTTTGTTCTTTCCTTGTTGCTCTAAGGCTTATCAGTCATGGGTCTTGATGTCTGGCCACATTTATGATGACTGCTTCAATAAATGTGAAAGACGTCGACAAAGACCAGCTGTTTGCCTTGACTCCATGGACCCAGAGAACTACTTCTGGTTCTCAACAGTTTATTCCTAACAGCAGCAGCACCAGGCCTTCAGAGTTCAGCCTACAGATCTGCGGTCTCAGACAACCATGATCATGTAGTCAAATAAACATTCATGGTCCAGTAGGAACCATTCCTGCTGTGGACTCTAGCACACTAAGACCTCCCATACGTCACATGTTACTAAACAAAAAAAAGACATAAAAAGGAGAGGCTTTATTTTGAGGTCTTTGCTTACCCATTATTTAGGGATGTCGGGACAGCTCATTCTTTTCTCCTTTAGTCTCCCCCTATTTCACGCACACCCAAATTATGGAAGTCTTTACTTATTTGCAGGCTGATAGATGAACAGTTCCTGAGAGTCTAGAACAAGTTGTAGGATTCAAAAATGAGGCTTGACCAGGTAAACAGCCCTCGTAGTGGACTTTGGCACAGAGCTGAGACCCAGTCAAACCTGCAGATGAACACTCACACCCCTACCATATGTTTTTAAGATTTACTTAATTATTTGAAAGAGTTGAGAGAGAGAGAGAGCAAAAGCAAGAGAAAGACAGAGTGTGCTTTTATCTACTAGTTCACTCCCCAGTTGGCAGCAATAGCCTGGGCTGATCCAGGAGCTTCATCCTGGTCCCCCACATAGGTGAAAGGATCCAAACACTTCAGCCACCCTCCACTGCTTTTACTCAGACCATAACAAGGAGCTGGGTGGGAAGTGGAGTGGTAGGAAGTGGAGCAGCTAGAACAGGAACTAGTGCCAATATGGGATGCAGGCAGCACAGGAAGAGTCTTAACCCACTATGCCGCACTGCCAATCTCCATAAGTTTATTTTGAAACTGCTCCTTTATCTTCTTTCTTCCTTTTTCCTTTCCCACTTCTCATTCTTTGTGCCTACCATCATTATCCAACAGTATTACTTAGCTCAGTTACAGATGTGTGGACTGGGGCTGCACTGTGGCGATGCAGTGGGTTAAGCGGCCACCTGAGACACAAGTATCCCCTATGGGCTCTGGCTCATGTCCAGCTGCTCCAATTCCCATCCAGCTCCCTGCTAACAGCCTGAGAAGATGGCCCAAGTCCCTGGACCCCTGCACCCACATGGGAGACCTGGAAGAAGCTCCTGGCTCCTGGTTTTGGTCTGACCCAGCCCTGGCTGTTTTAGCCACTTGGGGAGTCAGCCAGTGGATAGAAGATCTCTTTCTCTCTCTCTCTCTCTCTCTCTCTCTCTCTCTCTGAATGCCTCAGGGGCTGGCACTATGGCATACTGTCCCCATCTGAAGCACCAGCATCCCATATAGGCACTGGCTTAAGTCCTAGCTGCTCCACTTCTGATTCAGCTCCCAGCTAGTTCACCTGGGAAAAGCAGCAGAAGATGGCCCAAGTGTCTGGGCCCCTGCTACCTACCCATGTGGGAGACCAGGATGAAGCTCCTGGCCCTGGCCTGGCCCAGCCCAAGCTGTTGCTGCCATCTGGGGAGTGAACCAGCAGGTGAAAGATCTCTGGCTCTGGCGCTCCTCTCTTGCGCATGCGCTCTTTCAAATCAATCAGCATGGAAGTGGCTGCACGTGGGTGTGAATAGGAAGAGACAGAGGTACTTAGAGACTGGCTGACTACTGTCAACATCTTTTGAGTACACAGTGCCTATGTAAGGATATTTACCAAAGACTTCCACTTCTGTAGAAGAATTATCTAGACCAGAGGTCAGCAAACTCTTTTTTAATAATTTATTATTTATTTATTTGAAAGGCAGAGATATAGAGAGGAAAGAGAGGGACCATCTTCCACTGCTTTCCCAAGTGCATTAGCAGGGAGCTGAGCGGGAAGTGGAGTAACCGGGTCTCAAACCAGCACCCGTATGGGATGCTTGCATCACAGGCAGCAGCTCAACCCACTGAAGCCCAGTGCTGGCTCCCCAGCAAACTTCTCCTCACAGGGAAATAGTAAGTACCCCTGCAGGTCATACTCTCTCTGTTTCAACAACTCAACTCAGGGGTAACATGACAGCAGCTTAGATAATACCCGGATATAAACACCATTGGCGTCTGTGTTCCAACAAAGCTTTACCAACACAGGCAGTTGTCCTGCAGGTTGTAGTTTGCCAGTCCCTGGACTCAACTGAAATGAAATCCCCCATTCAGTGATTTCACTGAGGTTACTGCTCACTCACACAGGTGTGCAGGGAAATGGTTTATAATGGGCTTTGTGGCATTCAGATTTAGGGGGCATCACTTACTTCTCTGATCATTAGAGCAGAAAACAGACAACACTTTTTTTTTTTTTGAGGTCTATTTATTTATTTGAAAGGCAGAGTAACAGAGAGAGAGGGAGAGCTCTTCTACCAATAGTTTCACTCCCCAGATGGCTGAAACAGCCAGGTCTGGGCCAGGCTGGAACCAGGAACTCCAGCCAGGAATCCCACATGGATGAGATACACCCAAGTATTCTTTTCTTTTTAACTGATGTAACACTTGAGGCCAGTGTTGTGGTGTGTCAGGTTAAGCCACCGCTGGCCCAGCCCCAGCCATTGTGGCAACTGGAGAGTAAACCAGTGGCTGGAAGATTTCTCTCTCATCCTCTCTCTCTAACGCTGTCTTTCAAATAAATAAAATAAACATTAACAACAACAACAAAAAAGCAACCCCAACAGCAATGTTCAGAGAACTCACTGTGAGAACACTAAACTTTAATCACATTTTCCTATTTTGATTTTGCCCATTCTTCTCTCACTTGCTTGACTCTGGCGGCTCTGCCTATCACCACTGCTTTCAGCAGTCAATGTTTATGCCAACTTTTTTCTTTAATACAGAAGAATTAGCATCTTTCTGTTTGAAATGGAACTCTACCAGCTCAACTTTTTTTTTTAAGGATTTATTTATTTGAAAGGCAGAGTTATAGAGAGGCAGAGGCAGATAAAAAGAGTGAGGAATACCAGCCTATGATAAAGAATTGAATGTGAATGGCAGGCACTGAGCGGAGTACTAGTAAGATAAGTAGATCAGTGAATGTGGGGTCAAATATATGGGGTTCATGGAGGAAGTATGGCCTAGTTAAGCTTTGAAAGTTGGGGAGAATTTCACTAGATTTATGTGGGAACACAGAAGGAAGAAAAGAATAAAGTATTTCTAAGAGTTATTTATTTATTTGAAAGGCAGAGGCAGTGAGAGAGAGAGAGAGAGAGAGAGAGAGAAGGGGAGAGAGAGGGAATCTTCCATCTGCTGGCTCACTTCCCAGATGGCAGCAATGGCCAGCCAGGGCTAGGCTGTCCAAGCCAGGAGCCAGGAACTCCATCCAGATCTCCCATGAGGGTGGCATGGGCCCAAGCACTCAGGCATCTGCTGCTGCTCTCCTGGGTGCATTAGCAAGGAACTGATTTGGAAGAAGAGCAGTCGGGACTTGAACCGGTGCCCATATGGGATGCTGGAATCTCAGGTGGCAGCTTACTCCTCTGTGCCACAACAGAGTCCCCAAGAATGAAGTTTCTGGGAAAGGAAACCCAAAGGCTGAGGGCATGACGGTTGATAGTAACCTGGTTCATCCACGAGACAGCGCAGATTCCGACCTAAATACTGCAAGAGATGATGAACATTTAGAAGGAACAGGAAATAATAAAATAGAACAAAGCACTGGTTCAAGATGGCAGCAAGAACGCACGTATCTGTCTCCCCTCACAGTGGACAATCAGAACTGTAAACAAGTTCAGTGAACAAGGTCATGGCAACAAAGACAAAGAGAGGAGGCCCCACAGGCCATAACTGGTAACTAGATGCTCTTAAAAGATAAGGAGCTGAGTGCTGGTGACCAGTTAAAGCTGCTTTCTCTGACTCCCTGCCCTTTTGTCCTAAAGGGCAAGCTCCGCTTGGGAACATGGGACTTCTTGGGGCCTCTCCAGTTTTCTGAGCAGTGAACTAGCAGGAAACCAGCTCTGTGTGCAATCATAGAGGAAGCACATAGAACAAAATCAGCTCACTTCCTCTTTTTTAAAAAAAGCATAAAAAAGGCACCCTGAAGTCATTGGTGGATGATGGACATCAGCTACATTCAAAAAAAAATGCAAAAATAAAAGCTGACTACAGAAGAAACAAATTAGGGAACCGAAAAAGGATTTTTCAAACCTCCAATCAGTATTCTCAGAGATATTTTAGAAGATGAAAACCACATAAAATCAGAATGGGGTGCTACAAATAAACCACCATTAGCAAACAAGAAAGAGCATGTGGAAACTTAAAATAAGATTCTCTCACCAGAAGAGTAGAAACGTGACATTACAAATAGACAGAGAGACAAAAATTAGAAAATATGGCAGATCAATCCTGGCCCCAGAACTATCCAATAGGAGTTCCAGAAAGAGAGCTCAGAGAAAATGTAAAAATAGAAGTTACTGCAGAATCATTGAAGACAGTATGCCAGAGCTAAGATAGCCATGGATCTTCTGACGGGAAGAGCATACAGAAAAATAAACAAGGTAATACTAGATGTAATCAGGAGACAGAAGATTCAGAAAGCACCCAGAATGGGGGAAAAGCAGGTCACCCACAAAGGATTAAAAATTAGACTGACGGGGCGCAATTGGCCCAGCACTTAGGCCACGTGGGACGCCCATATCCCACATCAGACTGCCTGGCTCAAGTCCCAAGTTTGCTTGCAATCCTGCTAATGCACACCCTGGAAGGCAGTAGGTCATGGCTCAGATACCCGTGTGGGAGACCTGGACTGCGTTTCTCACTCTTGGCTTTGGCCTGTCCCAACTGCAAATGCTGTGGGCGTTTCAGGACTGAATCTGAGTACAGACTGTGCTCTGGGCTCTCCTGAGAAGCCACCAGGCCTGTCCGCTGTATTCTCCCCACTAATTCTGTAGCCTTGCCTTCCCCAGTCTCGATGACTGGGCCCTCTCAGATTCCGTCCAGAGAGGTGCCCATCTGTTCTGATGGGTGCCCAACCCCATTAAACCTTGCAGCCTTGCTGACCACCAGTCACCGTCTCACATCTGGATTCTTTCTTATGCAAAGACAAGAACTTATTCCACTCATCTCCACTAACAATTCAATAAAAGCAAGAGAAATCGAGAAATGGCACATGAAAAAAAGTCCCAAATCATTCAATATCAGGGAAGTAAAAACTGAAATAAAGATGAAATGCCATTATATACTCAGCAAAATGGTTAAAACGTAAGAGACTGACAACACCAAATATTGTCCAGGATGTGGAGCAACCAGAACTCCAGGACTCGCAAACATTATTGATTGACTACACAATGGTCCATCCACTAGGGAAAAGACTGGCAGTTTCTTATAAAGTGAAACCTAAACCTGCCTTATGGCTCAGCACCTTCACTGCTAGGTATTCATTCCAGATAAAGAAAGCTATTGGAGCTAATACCTCTGAGGCAGACTTTATCTAGCCCCGGTATCTGTAGTTAAGATGAACTCAGTCAATTAAGGGAGTGACCCAGGGAGTAAAAGCAGAGTTCTGAGTTACAGACTCGGATCACCCCAATAGTTAAGGTGTCAATATTACCCTCTATGCCGAGAGCCTCACAGGCCCTTGATCAAATACCCAATCCACCCCTAGACCTCTGCCATTTCAAAAGAACCTCACGGCCCCTCTATTGACCAGTCAAAGGCAGGCCACACGCACTTTGGACCAAGGAAAGGCCCACACACAAGCTGATCAGGAACTGCTCAAGCCCCACCACCTTTTCTCTCTCAGCGAGCCCTGGAATTGAGTGACAGCTGCCCAACTCCTTGCTCCGGGCATTGCAAAAAAATCTCCTACTTTCTTTCACCGCCCAGCTGTCCGCGTCTGGCTTGCTATTCAAGTATGGCAAAGGTATCTGGTTCGGGGAGTTCTACAGCAACTCCTCCAACCAGTTTTTGGGCTGTTCTACAACACTATGAATACAAAAGCCATGTACAAGAATATTGGTGGCTGGCCAGCGCCGCGGCTCACCAGGCTAATCCTCCGCCTGCGGCGCCGGCACCCCAGGTTCTAGTCCCGGTTGGGGCACCAGATTCTGTCCTGGTTACCCCTCTTCCAGTCCAGCTCTCTGCTGTGGCCAGGAAGGCAGTGGAGGATGGCCCAGGTGCTTGGGCCCTGCACCCGCATGGGAGACCAGGAGGAAGCACCTGGCTCCTGGCTTTGGATCGGCGCAGATGCGCCGGCCGTAGCGGCCACTTGGCGGGGGGTGGGGTGAACCAACAGAAAAGGAAGACCTTTCTCTATCTCTCTCTCTGTCTAACTCTGCCTGTCAAAAAATAAAAATAAAAAGAATATTGGCGGCTGGCATCATGGCCCTTAGAGGTACCGCCAGCTGAGTCCTGGGCTGCTCCACTTCTGATCCAGCTAACAGGCCTGGGAAAGCAGTGGAAGCTGGCCCAAGTGCTTATCACATGGGCAATGAATGTATCAATTTTGGATTCAGGTTCTTGCCTCCTGAAGAGACACCAACCAAGGC
Source organism: Oryctolagus cuniculus (assembly GCF_964237555.1). Classification (NCBI taxonomy): domain Eukaryota; kingdom Metazoa; phylum Chordata; class Mammalia; order Lagomorpha; family Leporidae; genus Oryctolagus; species Oryctolagus cuniculus. Next base: position 152,088,430 of record NC_091436.1, read on the forward strand.
TGTAATCATGGGCAAATATGAACGTTTATTGGGCAGTGAGGGTGGGAGGGTGGCTGCCCCACACTGAGAAACACCCAGCAGGAGTGGGCCAAGGAATTGTCCATAAAGGGGCCGGCACTGTAGCATAGCGATTAAAGCCACCGCCTGCAGTTCCAGCTTCCAATATGGGCACTGGTTCAAGTCTCATCTGCTCCTCTTCCGATCCAGCTCTCTGCTATGGCCTGGGAAAGCAGTAGAAGATGGCCCAAGTCCTTGGGCCCCTGCACCTGCGTGGGAGACCCGGAAGAAGCTCCTGGCTCCTGGCTTTGGATCGGCACAGCTCCAGCAGTTAAGGCCATTTGGGAAGTGAACCAGCAAATGGAAGACCTCTCTGCCTCTGCCTCTCTGTAACTCTGCCTTTCAAATAAATAAATATTTAAAAAAAATTTTTTATTTGACAGGTAGAGTTATAGACAGTGAGAGAGAGAGAGAGAAAGGTCTTCCTTCTGTTGGTTCACTTCCCAAATGGCCGCTACGGCCAGCACTGTGCCGATCCGAAGCCAGGAGCCAGGTGCTTCCTCCTGGTCTCCCATGCGGGTGCAGTGGCCAAGGACTTGGGCCATCCTCCACTGCCTTCCTGGGCCACAGCAGAGAGCTGGGCTGGAAGAGGAGCAACTGGGACTAGAGCCCGGTGCCCATATGGGATGCTGGCACCGCAGGCGGAGGATTAACCAAGTGAGCCATGGTGCCGGCCCCAATATTTTTAAAAAATATACCCATAAAGTAGAGAGAAAAGAAAAAATAAAAATGGAACCTGTGACTAGGAACGTCCCTCCTCTCTGAGAGGGGGAGGGGGGGTGGGGGGGAGAGCAGGTGTGTTGGAGCTCCACGGGGGACGGCATGCAGGAGAGTCCGAGTGTGTTCCGTGGTAAAACAGAAAACAGGATGAGGACCTGCAAGTGCGGTGCGGGGTGGAAAGAGAGCAAAGGAGAGCGGCAACTCTAAGAAGGGCCCACAGAGACACAGCTCTCTCTCCCCCACTCCTTTTTATAAGGGAGGGGGTAGGACGCCAATTGGATATGCAAATGGGGCGGGGGCTCAGCAGGCTTCCTGGTCTCAAATCCAGGTGTGACAGGTGCATTCTGGGAAGGTGTGCATATCAAATTGACAGTTTAAGAGACAGCATTACACTGAAGCAAAACAAGAGTTCCATGTTGCCTAAATATTAACTACTTCATGTCTATTTATCCCACACCACTTGGGCCCTTGCCACCCGCCGGGGAGACCCAGGTGGAGTTCCTGGCTCCTGGCTTCAGCCTGGCCTGGCCTCAGCCATTGCAGCCACTTAGGGACTGAACCAGCAGTTGGGAGACCTCTCTCTTTCTGTGTGTGTGTGTGTGTGTGTGTGTGTGTGTGTGTGAGTGATTCCCTCTCTCTAGCTCTGTCTTTCAAATAAATAATAATTTTTTTAAAAAAGAAAATATTTACAGCAGCTTTCTTCGTAGTACCTGAAGACTAGAAAAAGCTCATATGTCCATCCATGGGAGAATGGATACATAAACTGGTGTATTCATAAAAATAAAAGATACAGAATATAACATGGCTGAATCTTGGGGCTGGGGCTGTCGCATAGCAGGTAAAGCTGCCCTCTGTGGTGCTGGCATTCCATTTGGGCGTAGATTCAAGTCCCGGCTGCTCCACTTCTTGATCCTGCTCCCTGCTAATGTACCTGGGAAAGCAGTAGGAACAGCCAGAGTGTTTGGGCCCTGACCCCCTTGTAGGAGACCCGGATGAAGCTCCTGGCACCTGGCTTCGGGCCAGCCCATTGCAGCCATTGGAAAGTGAACCAGCAGATAAAAGATATCTATCTCTGCCTTTCAAATAAAGAAATAAAATCTTTTAAAAAAATAGCTAAATCTCAAAAGCATGCTGAACAGAACACTTTCAGAAAAACTGAAATACTGTATGAATTCAGCTACACGTGTTACAGGATCAGAGGTTCTTGTCTGCACCCAAGAAGACGACTCTGGCTGAGCAGAGAGCAGCGGCAAGCACGCTAGCAGGCTAATGAAAAGGATACACCTGAAGGCCAAGCAGGTGTCTCGGGAAAGAACTGAGTGCCCAGCCAGGCTGCATTCAGACTCAACGGTATGAGTCTGGGCCCCCTCTCCTGCCCAGTTTCTCCTCCCCACTCCCTTTTGGAATACCCCTGGGTGCAGGGCTTTCTGGGTGTGGAATTCCTGAAACTCCTCCCAGGACTTTATCAGCACAGTGCTATTAGACTAACAGCCTCTTTGGTGGAGGGCAGGGAAGATTCTCCTAAGCTGCCCCCAGGAATAAGCTGGAACTCAATGTATAACTGCTGGTCCACTTTCAAGGTTTTTTTCTGCATTTTTCCTCATTCTACCTCACAAAAATTCCCATCTTCCTCAGCCCCTCTACCACGCACAGGCTAATGTCTACATTCCTATCCAACACAAAAAGTCAAGAAATAGGCATAAGTAATTTATGAATAATTATAAGGACACAACTGAGCCATATTACACCTGGGGGGATAGACATGGAGATTTACTGTGAAGAGCTATGTGGGGATGTTAATGTTCTGTATCTTGACATTGATTTGGGTTGCAAGGTCAAAACTTATCAAACATGCACTTAATATTTGTGCATTTTGTTATGTACAAATTTTAATTCAAATGAAAAATATTGAACTCCATGTAATTATATGCATGTTAAAGTGCTTGAGAGTAAAGTGTGGTGATAACTGCAAATGATCTCAAGACGCATAAAAATAAGATCAACAGATGAACATATGTGATTTGAAAATGTTAATTTTACAATGTAGGTAATAGGTATATGTGTGTTCACAATAAATTTTTTTTATTTTGAAGATTTAATTAATTATTTGAGAGGCAGAGTTACAGACAGAGAGAGAGAGAAAGAAAGGTTTTCCATCCACTGGTTTACTCCCCAAATGGCTGAAATGGCCAGAGCTGGGCTGATTCTAGGCCAGGAGTCTGGAGCTTCTTCTGGGTCTCCCATGCCAGTGCAGGGGCTCAAGCACTCGGGCCATCTTCTGCTGCTTTCCCAGGCCATAGCAGAGAGCTGGATTGGAAGAGGAGCAGCTGGGACTGGAACTGGTGCACACATGGAATGCCAGTGCTGCAGGCACCAGCCCCACAATAAAATTCTTTTAACTTTTCTGCACTTTTTTTCATAATAAAATGGGAAAAAAGCAAATTTGCTTTCAATACTTTATCATAAAACTAGAATGTTATGCACAGCTAAGCCATCAACCTAGCGTAAAGACGAAATAAAGCTGTTTTGTACTAGCAATAATGGATGCAGGTTTTGTTTTGTTTTGTTTTGCCTCCCAAGAGTCTCAGGCCACCACTCCTGCCCCATTTTTGGTTCTGGTGAGGTATTCTCACCTCTCAACATCAGGGGTGGGCTTCTGACCCAAGTTGACCACCTCAGTGACTGCTGGGCCTGGCCACATGCTGGGTGCAGAGATGAGCCACGCAAGGTCTAGCCAAGCCGCCCTTGGGAGCTGCAGCACTGGCCCAGCCCCAGCCGCTATGGGCATCTGGGAAGTGAACAAGCAGGTGGTAGCTCTGTTTCTCTGTCTCTGTTTTTCTCTCTCTCAAATAAATGAACAAAAACTTTAATTCCAAGGAGCGAGGAGGACACAGACACACAGAGACACATGGAGAGAAAGGCACGGAAGCGCAAAGCGGCATTGGAGAAATGAAGCCACAAGTCAAGGAAGAGCAGACACCGGATTTCCCGGAGCTGTGAGAACCTAGGAAGAGACAGGAAGGTTCTTCGCTAGAGACCAGAGAGAGCTGGGTCCTGTCCCCTTGATATCACACTTCTGATTTCCAGAATTGTGACAGCATACATTTCTGCTATTGGCTGGCACTCTGGTGCAGCAGGTTAAGCTGTGGCCTGGAGCACTGGCATCCCACATGGGCACCAGTTGGAATGCTGGTTGCTCCACTTCAGATCCAGCTCCCTGCTAATGCCCTTGGGAAATCAGTGGAAGATGGCCCATGTCCTTGGGCCCCTGTACCCATGTGGGAGACCCAGGTGAAGCTCCTGGCTCCTGGCTTCAGCCTGGCCTAGCTCTGGTTGTTGAAGCCATTTGGAGAATGAACTAGCAGATGGAAAATCTCTCTGCCTCTCCTTCTCTCTGTAACTTTGCCTTTCAAATAAATTAATTAATCTTTTAAAAAGCCATTCTGCGGCCGGCGCCGCAGCTCACTAGGCTAATCCTCTGCCTTGCGGCACCGGCACACCGGGTTCTAGTCCCGGTCGGGGCACCGGATTCTGTTCCGGTTGCCCCTCTTCCAGGCCAGCTCTCTGCTGTGGCCCGGGAGTGCAGTGGAGGATGGCCCAAGTGCTTGGGCCCTGCACCCCATGGGAGACCAGGAGAAGCACCTGGGATGTTAGCACTGCAGGTGGTGGCCTCACTCGCTACGCCACAGTGCCGGCCCCTATTTGTATATTTTTCTGAACATATAGTCAACAAAAGACGTTAAAAATCGTGGAAACCTAAATCCATCTCTAAGATTTAGTAGCATGGTACCATGGTCAAGCACATGAGCTCTGTGGGCTGGCCTACCCGAGTTTGAGAGTCTAGTTCTGCTAATTCCAAGCTTTGTGCCTCAGTTTCTTTGTAAAATGTGGAGTTGTTATGAGGATTAAACGATTTGATGCAGGCAAAGCATTCCCAGAAGAAAAAAATTTTAGAAATAAAAAGTGCTCAGAAAATGTTTGTTTTCATTAAGTGAAAACAGCAGTATGCTTATGAAGAACAACATCTACAGGATACTGCCATCTGCGGCAGATGATTCGATACACCCATTTCCCGGATAGGCAAAAACTATCAGTGGGATCAAGATACATAAGAAACTAACAACAATGCTTACCAAAAGTTCAGTCCTCGTCCGTGGTGCCTCATCAAATTCATGTGGACAATGCTTGAGGATAAAGGGAAGTTTGATCCACAATAGATGAAGAGGGTAGCACAGGCACATCTGCAGAACTACCTTCCTGCTGCAGGAGGGGGCTGCGGTGTTTTTTAAGGACAATGCACAGAGGGGAGCAAGAAATAAGGGGGACAAAGGCGAGGGACAGCTGTTAGCTGGACTTCCTGGGTGACGAGCGGGTGGCTGGAGTCACAGGGGTGATTGGGTTTGCTCGCATCTTTAATTCATTTGCAAGTCCCTGGTTGGTCAGCCGTACTGTACTCTACAGGGAATTTTTATGACGGCCAAGTGGGCTTTGGTACTGTTTGCCCTGGGCCTGAAATTTCCATGCCTGGACCTAGAAGTCCCCTTGAGACATCAAGGTGCTCATCTATTTGAAAAGCAAAGGACTTCGTGAGCCCAGTGTTAGGACCTTGGAGAGCCAGCTGTCCCACTCCCCAGAGCCGGTTAATTTTACTGTTATCAAAGGCAGAGAAGAGGCCGCACCACGGCTCACTTGCCTAATCCCCTGCCTGTGGCGCCGGCACCCCGGGGTTCTAGTCCCGGCTGCTCCTCTTCCAGTCCAGCTCTCTGCTGTGGCCCGGGAAGGCAGTGGAGGATGGCCCAAGTGCTTGGGCCCTGCACCTGCATGGGAGACCAGAAGGAAGCACCTGGCTCCTGGGTGCAGATTTGGGGCGTGAACCAACAGAAAAGGAAGACCTTTCTCTCTGTCTCTCTCTCTCACTGTCTAACTCTGCCTGTCCAAAAGAAAAAAAAAAAAAAGGCAGAGAAGAACAACTTTAAGCTGAGGGAGAGAATAGGAGACTGGGGCCAGATGGTATCTAGCATCTGCATCCAAGCACATTTGGGGGCTCGGTTTCACGTTGGTGACCTGTGGAGAGACGGCCTGGGTCAGGGAAACAGGTGTTGGGGGGCGATTTTTTGCAGCACAGATTTTGGCTTTTTTTTAATTTATTATTTTTTTTTTACAGGCAGAGTGGACAGTGAGAGAGAGAGACAGAGAGAAAGGTCTTCCTTTTGCTGTTGGTTCACCCTCCAATGGCCGCCGCGGCCGGCACCCTGCAGCCGGCGCACCGCGCCTATCCGAAGGCAGGAGCCAGGTGCTTCTCCTGGTCTCCCATGCGGGTGCAGGGCCCAAGCACTTGGGCCATCCTCCACTGCACTCCCGGGCCACAGCAGAGGGCTGGCCTGGAAGAGGGGCAACCGGGACAGAATCCGGCGCCCCGACTGGGACTAGAACCCGGTGTGCCGGCGCCGCAAGGCGGAGGATTAGCCTAGTGAGCCACGGCGCCGGCCCGCATTTTTGAATTTTTCAAGTGTAGTCTATGAAGTCTGCATCTGGGAAATGGGGCTGGCGGAGGGCAGAAGACTGCTGGTCTTCTTCATGTGTTTTCAGGGCACACAAGCTGCTCTGATTAAAATACTAAAAAAAAAAAAAAAAAAAAAAATCTGACAAAGCCTAGGCAAGGACACTTACACTTGACTGACGCCTGAAAATGGCACAGAGCATGCAGCTAAGGAGATGGACTTAGCCACTTGGAGAATTCCAGAAGATGAACCGTGTGGGTAGAAAATGAGAGTTGGACCAGCGTGCTGGTGTAGGTTAGGCCTCCACCTGCAGTGCCCGCATCCCATACGGGCACCAGTTTGAGTCCTGGCTGCTCTACTTCTGATCCAGCTCTCTGCTATGGCCTGGGGAAGCTGTAGAAGATGGCCCAAGTGCTTGGGCCCCTGCACCTATGTGGGAGACCTGGAAGAAGCTCCTGGCCCCACCCCAGCCGTTTCGGCCATTTGGGGAATGAACCAGTGAGTGGAAGATCTCTTTCTCCTTCTTTGTATCTCTTTCAAATAAATAATTAAATCTTTTTTTTTTTTTTAAAAAAAATGACAGAGATGAGTGAAGATGATCACATTCTTGGCCTGAGTGATTGTTATAGACTGAATCGTGTCCACCCAAATCCGTATGTTAAAGTTCTAGCTGCCAGCACCTCAGAAGTCAACAGTATTTGGAGATAAAGCCTCTAAAGATGTAATCATGAAGAAATGAGACAAGAGTGGCCCCCAGTCCAAATGACTGGATTCCTCAAAGGAAGAGGGAGGGACACAGGCACAGGAGGAGTACGCGAGGACACAGAAAGACAGCCATCATATACACTGCCAGTACTTGTTGAATAAGTGAGAAGTCAGATTTCGCACTGTCTCTTTAAAGTTTATTTATTTTGAAAGTCTGACTTGGAGAGAAAGAAGGAGAGACAGGGCGCGAGCTCTTCCAGCTGCTGGTTCACTCCCCAAATGGTCACAACGACCAGGGCTGGGCCAGGCTGAAGCCAGGAGCTCCATCCAGGCCTCCCACATGGGTGTAGGGACCCAAGTACTTGGGTCATTATCATGGAGCTGGACCAAAAGTGGAGCAACTGGGACATGAATTGGCGCCAATATGGGATGCCGGTGGCATTGTAGGCAGCGACTTTACTCATTGTACCACAACCCCAACCCCCCCTATTTTTTTTTTTTTTTTTTTTTTTTTAATGTACCCAGCCCAGGTCTATTATTATGGCAACACAAGGGAACTAATGTTGTAACTAAAACCCACTATGCCCAGGGGCAGGAAAATGGAGAGTGAGGCCAGTTTGAGCAGGGAAGTACATTAACATCGAAGCACCAGTGAAATAGGCAAGAGTAAATAACCAGTGGGTGGGTCCTTGGAAAACAGCACAGGCCTGTTTTGGCAAAGAAGAAATCACTGTTGGAAGGATGACGTAACCCAAGAGTGAAAGACGGAAACGTGCAGTAAAGGAATAGCAAGAGGGGATGAAGGAGGAGAAAGGGCCGTCAGCGAAGAGGACAAAAGCCAAAGGAGATGGCATTTTATGGGGAAGAAAGGTTGTTGGCTTTTTTTTTTTTTTTTAATGCAGCAGGGAGTTCAAGAAGATGAGAAACCAGAAAAATAATGGATTTTGCTAAAGAGAGGTCACCATTGACTTAGAGAGCAGTGTCAGAATGGCTGTGGGGTAGAACCAGACGGGAGAGCGCACGGCAGGTGCAGGGAACTACAGGGCTGTCACTCGCTTAAGAGGTTGGGGGGCCCCACAGAGAAGCTGTGTGGTGGGGGTGAAGGCAAGCAGGAAAGGAATCCATGACACTCTCTCTCTACCTCTCCTTCTCTCTGTGTGTAACTGGCTTTTTTTTTTTTTCTAAGATTTATTTTTTTGAAAGTCAGAGTTAAACAGAGAGAGGAGTGGCAGAGAGAAAGAGGTCATCCATCCGCTGGTTCGCTCCTCAGATGGCTGCAACGGCCGGAGCTGAGCCAATCTGAAGCCAGGAGCTTCTTCTGGGTCTCCCAGGCAGATGCAGGGGCCCAAACACTTGAGCCATCTTCTACTGCTTTCCCAGGCCACAGCAGAGAGCTGGGTCTGAAGTGGAGCAGCCGGGACTTGAACCGGCGCCCATATGGGATGCCGGCGCTTCAGGCCAGGGCATTAACTCACTGTGCCACAGTGCCAGCCTCGTAACTGACTTTCAAATAAATAAATAAACCTAAATAAAATTAAAAAAAAAAAAAAGGATACACATGGGGTGGTGGCAGGTGGGGCATGGTGCCTTACAGGTATCTCCAGCTCACCAGACCTACCATGCCATTAAGGGTTCCCCCAACCCCAGGAACACTAGGCCCTGAGCAAACAGTGACAACAGTCTGCACATAACCCTCAGCCTGACCAGAGTCCACTTGGCCAGCATCAACATGCCCAAAAGCACACATATTACTGACCAATCAGAGGAGGCCCACAAACACTGTGGACCAATCAGAGATCTACCCATGAGCTGACCGTGCAGCTCCCATCCCCAGTTTCACAATCTTTAAGAGCCCTTGCTTGCCCTTAACCCCAGGGCAGTCCAGGAGTTAAGTGTTTGCAGCTGTGCCCCTTGCTCTGCACTTTGTAATAACGAAGTCTGCTTCTCTGCTATCAGTGACTGGCTCTCTGTGTGTGGGGTGAGTGGATCCAGATGGGTGGGTTCTGCCGCAGAAGTGGAGTTGCCAGATCCAAGGGTGTTTGTTTGACATTGACAGAGTGCTCAGATGTCCTCAGTGCTGGTATAGTCCCCTAGGAATTCACTCCCGCCTCGACAGTGCTCTGTACCCCAGAGGGCTGATCTCTGATACTTTGCTGCCAACTTCCAATTGACCAGGTGCATGGCTCTTGTGAGGCGGTCCCAGCCGGCGGCCCCTACTCCACAATGTACCAGCACAAGCTCTCACCTTCCCCAGTCAGGTCTGATGGAAACTACTACCTGGGGTTGCCTGTCGTTGGGTGCTTCACCTGAACCCTCCACGCAGCTCTGTAAACAGTCTTCCATCCATGACGCTTTCAACAAGTGATGTGAAGGTTAGGCTGTCCCAGTTACACTCCCACAATTTCACTTTAAGTGTTTGTTTTCCCATACTTCTGCCCATGTTGTCATGTCAAATGTTTTGAAGATTTTTTTCTAGGGGCTGGCGTTGTGACATGGCAGGTTAAGCCACTGCCTATGACATTGGCATTCATATGAGCACTGGTTGGAGACTTGGCTGTTCCACTTCTGATTCAGCTCCCTGCTAATGTGTCTGGGAAAGCAGAAGCAGCTGGCCCAAGTGCTTGGGCGCCTGCACCCATGTGGGAGACCCAGATGGAGTTCCAGGCTCTTGGCTTCAAAGGCCCTATGTAGATGCTCAGTCTCAGGTCTAAGAATTCACCCTACAGATAAACTCAAGTATATAAACCTAGAATCTAAAAGACAGCAGTATTTCTTACTTGTTGAGTGCTTGCTATGTATGAGCAACAGGCAAGGCTTTGTGCGTTTAATCCTTTAAGAACCTTATGAGTTTGGTGCTGTGGTTATCTGCATCTTACACTTGAGGCAGTATGGTGAAGCTAAGACGTTTGCCTCTGGTCTCAGAGTTAGTAAGTGGAAGCACCGGGATTTAAACTCTATGACCCCAGTGTGGAGCTATAAGGAAGTCCAAAGCAGTACTGTTTGAAAACAGACTGAACACAGACCTCAATGACCTTACTTTGAGGACTGGGTAAATAAATTTATGGTATATCTTATACAAAGAAGTTCCACATGGCTTTAAAAATAATGGAATAGCTCTACATGTGTGGATGTAGAAAAGTCTCTGAGAAACACAGTAGGTGAGGAGGAAAAGCAAAAGTGCAGAACATGGCACACCTATGTACTCCTTTATATATAAACATGAGACACTGTTTTCAAAATCTGGGAGACAGAGCTCCAATTCTTTGTCTCACTCCTCAAATGCCAACAACAGGCTGGCCAGATCAAAGTCTGAAGTCAGGAATTCAACCCAAGTCTCCCACAAGAGAGGCAGGGATCCAACTACTTGTGTCTCCAAGGGTGTGCATTAGCAGGAAGCTGGAATCAGAAGTGGAGCTGGGACTGGAACCCAGGCACTCCAATATGGATGCAGGGGTCCCAGGTGGCATCTTAACTGCTAGGCCAAATGCCCACAACCCTGAAAGACACATTTCTATGTTCTCTCCAAAGAAGGACTGATAATTGAGGGAGAATTTTTTCTGTATATACTTTTTAGGGCTGTTCCAGTGTGCACTTTTCTATTAAGACACGTAATTAAACAAAATGTCACACAGCTACACATGCAAACATGTGTAAAGTTCCCAAAACAGTAAGTTTTCTTTAAAAAGATTTATTTTAGGTGGCCAGTGTTGTGGAGTAGTGGGTAAAGCTGCTGCCTATATAGGCACTGGTTTGAGTCCTGGCTGCCCCTCTTCCAATCCAGCTCTCTGCTGTGGCCTGGGATAGCAGTGTAAGATGGTCCAAGTGCTTGGGCCCCTGCATATGCGTGGGAGACCCAGAGGAAGCTCCTGGCTTCAGATCAGCGCAGCTCTGGCCATCGTAGCCAACTGGGGAGTGAACCAGCAGATGGAAGACCTCTCTCTCTGCCTCTCCTTCTTTCCCTGTGTAACTCTTTCTAGTAAATAAATAAATCTTTAAAAAATATTTTATTTGAAAGAAAGAATTACTGAGAGAAGGAGACAGATCTCCCATTCACTGGTTCATATCCTAAATGGCTGCAATAGCCAAAGCTTAGAGCCTGGAACTCCATCAAGGTCCCCTATGTGGGTGGCAGGGGCCCAAGCACTAGGGCCATCTTCTGCTGCTTTCCCAAGCACATTAGCAGGGAGCTGGACCAGAAGTGGAACAGGGACTGGTACTGTGGCATAACAGATTAAGCCACTGTCGGCTCTGTCGGCATCCCATATGGGCACTGGTTCAAGTCCTAGCTGCTCCACTTGCAATCCAGCTCCCTGCTAATGCCTGGGAAAGCAGAGGATAGTGCAACTACTTGGAAGATGGCGCTTGCGCTCTCTTGCTCGCTCTCTCTGGCTCTGCCTTTCAAATAAATCTTTAAAAAAGTAGAGCAGCTGGGACTTGAACCAGCACCCACAAGGGATGATGCCGGCCCAGTAACAGGTAACATTTATTGAGCTGTGTTCTAAATGTTTTACATAGCTTACCTCACGGAGTATTCAAAAGTACCCTGTAATGTGGGTATTATTGCAGCACTATTCACAACAGCCAAGAAATAGAAACAACCTAATTATCTACCCACTTAAGGAATGAATGGGAAGTGTGGTGTATATATACAACTACAAAAAATGGTAAATAAGGGGCTGGCGATGTGGTGCAGTGGGTTAAGTCACTGCTTGGAATTCTGATATCCCATAGTAGAATGCCAGTTCTACCTCTGCTTCCAATCCAGCTCCCTGCTAATGCTCTTGGGAAACATTGGATGATGGCCCATGTTTCTGGGCTCCTGCCACCCACAGGGAGACCTGGATGGAATTCTGGGCTCCAGGCTTCACCCTGGCCCAGCGGTGGCTGTTGTAGGCATTTGGGGAGTGAAACAGAAGACAGAAATCTCTCATTCTATCACTCTGCCTTCCAAATAAAAAGCTCAATCTTTTTTTTTTTTTTAAAAGATGAAATATTGTCCTTTGCAACAATATGGATGGAATTGGAGGTCATTATGTTAAGTGAAGTAACCCAAGTACAGAAGAATAAGTATTACATGATGTCACTCATATGTGGAGTCTAAAAAAAGATGACCTCACAGAAACTAAAAATAGAATTTTGAGCCCAGTGACTGGAGAAGGAAAGACACAGAGGGGAGTGGGGGATGGTTCACTAACAGGCACTATGTTACAGCTGGATAGGAGTAAGACATCGTGAGGTTCTATTGCATACTAGGTGACTATACTGTACTGTATGCTTATTTATAAAAATAACTGAAAAAGATAGGATTTTGAATGTTTACCATAAGTAAATTATTAAATGTTTGAAGAGATAAATATATTTACCCTGATTGGACATTACACAGAGTATACATGTATCAAAACATTACACGCACAATTTTTTTGTGTATGTGTTTCAGATTGCTTATAGAATTTCAAATAAATATGGGCCAGCGCCGCGGCTCACTAGGCTAATCCTCCGCCTTAAGGCGCCGGCACACCGGGTTCTAGTCCTGGTCGGGGCGCCGGATTCTGTCCCAGTTGCCCCTCTTCCAGGCCAGCTCTCTGCTGTGGCCAGGGAGTGCAGTGGAGGATGGCCCAAGTGCTTGGGCCCTGCACCCCATGGGAGACCAGGATAAGCACCTGGCTCCTGGCTTCGGATCAGCACGATGCGCAAAAAGGAAGACCTTTCTCTCTGTCTCTCTCTCTCACTGTCCACTCTGCCTGTCAAAAAAAAAATAGAATTTTAAATAAATAAAAAACACAGGAACTCAGTAGCAGAAATTTAGAAATTTGGCCCAGGCAGAAGGAGAGGAAGGAAGGAAGGAAGGAAGGAAGGAAGGAAGGAAGGAAGGAAAGGCAGAGAGAAGCAGAAAGAGAAACCTTTCCCATACACTAGTTTGTCCTGAGATGCCCACAACAGCCAAGGTTGGGGCAGGCTTGCTCCAGAAACCCAGGATGCCATCCGGGTCTCCCCATCGCCTGTCAGGGGTCCCAGTACTTGTGTCATCCCTGCTGCACCCCAGGGTGCACAGTAACAGGAAACTGGAATTGGAGGAGCTGCACTCAAACCCTGTGAGCATTCCAGGCAGCATCTCAACCATCGCAACTGATGCCTACCCCAAGCTTCTAATTTGATTCGTCATGTTTATGAGCTGTAAACAAGCCTGGCCACCCCTTTCCTGTTTTTGTAAAAAAAGAATTTTTAAAAATCTAAATTCATTTTTTTTATAAAAAGATTTATTTACTTGAAAGTCAGAGTTACACAGAGAGAGGAGGAGAGGCAGAGAGAGAGAGAGAGGTCTTCCATCCGCTGGTTCACTCCCCAGTTGGCTGCAAAGGAGCCGCGCAGATCCGAAGCCAGGAGCCAGGAGTTTCCTCCAGGTCTCCCAGGTGGGTGCAGGGGCCCAAGGACTTGGGCCATCCTCCACTGCCTTCCTGGGCCACAGCAGAGAGCTGGATCAGAAGAGGAGAAGCCAGGACTTGAACTGGCACCCATATGGGATGCTGGCACTGCAGGCAGTGGCTTTACCCACTATGCCACAGCACCAGAACCGTGAATTCATTTCTTTACATTTATTCTTGTCAAAATATCAACCTGTTTGCCTATTTTTATTGAATTTTTGTTTTTATGAAGTTTTTTTTAAAAGGACTTATTTTATTTATTTGAAAGGTAGAGCTACAGAGAGAGAGAGAGAGAGAGAGAGAGAGAGAATATTCCACCTGCTGGTTCACTCCCCAAATGGCTGCCACGGCTGGAGCCAGGACTTTTTCCAGGTCTCCCACGTTGGTGCAGGGGCCCAAGCATTTGAGCCACCCTCCACTGCTTTCCCAGGCACATTAGCAGAGAGCTGGATTGAAGTGGAGCAGCCAGGACTTAAACTGACTGCCACATGGGAGACTGGCATTGCAGACTATGCCATAACCCACTATGCCACAATGCCAGCCTCTCTATTAAAAGTAGTGTTTATCCACTTATTCATATAGATAAGCACGTGCTTTGTTTTCTTGTTTCTTCTGTAACCAGCGGTAGGCATCAAGATCTGGCACTTGAATCTTCTCTGCACCCTGTTGTCAATACTTCAGCGTCTGTACCAGTTACATTTAATCTGGACATACAGGTCTGGCTGATGCTGATGCTGGATGAACTTCTTGGTTGTTTTTTTTTTTTTTTTTTTTTTTTTTTTTTGAGGATCTTGGGTTTCACAGGGGCCTGAGGACAGCCATGACGATGATAAGACTGTCATCTCCAGGCCGGCGCTGCGGCTCACTAGGCTAATCCTCTGCCTTGCGGCGCCAGCACACCATGTTCTAGTCCCAGTCTGGGCGCCGGATTCTGTCCCGGTTGCCCCTCTTCCAGGCCAGCTCTCTGCTGTGGCCAGGGAGTGCAGTGGAGGATGGCCCAAGTGCTTGGGCCCTGCACCCCATGGGAGACCAGGAGAAGCACCTGGCTCCTGCCATCGGATCGGCACGGTGCGCCGGCCGCAGCGCGCCGGCCGCGGCGGCCATTGGAGGGTGAACCAACAGCAAAAAGGAAGACCTTTCTCTCTGTCTCTCTCTCTCTCTCATTGTCCACTCTGCCTGTAAAAAAAAAAAAAAAAAAAAAAAAAAGACTGTCATCTCCATAGGCAGTGCTAAGGAAGAGAGCAAGAAATGCATTTATTATTTATTTTCATTTTTTATCTGAAAGGCAGGAAGAGAGAGAGAGAGAGAGAGATGTTCTGTCTGCTGGTTCATTCATCAAATACTGACAACAGCCAAAGCTGGGCCAGGCTGAAGCCAGGAGCCCGGAACTCCATCCAGGTCTCCCACATAGGTAGCAGGGACCACAGTACTGGAGCCATCACCCGCTGCCTCCCAGGGGGTGCGTTAGCAGGAAGCTGGAATCAGAAGCAGAGACAGGACTTGCATCCAGACACTAATTATGGATGCAGGTGTCCCATGCAGCACCTTTAAATGCTGCCCTTCATGGAATTTTTAGAAATCTACTTTCCAGAAATCAATCCTATATATAAATTCTGGAAAGAGGAAACATGCATTGAGCAAATAGGAAATTGAACGACCTGCCCTAACTGTCCTCGCACCTGAGGATACCTGCCTTTGTCATTTCATAGCCTGTTTAGCTGAACCTTGCTTACCACTAGAACTCCTTTTTCATTCAGGTGCCCATTTAAAACTTATTTATCCAGTCCTTTTGCAAGAAAATGGTCTTTCTTGAAGTGGTAGAAAGTAACTCCATTATTGTGGCCCCGCAGGCCTTGGTCTTTTCGTTACACTTGTTTCTTTTTTCTTTTTCTTTTTTTTTTTTTTTTTTTTTTTGACAGGCAGAGTGAGAGAGAGAGAGAGAGAGAGAAAGGTCTTCCTTTTTTGCCATTGGTTCACCCTCCAATGGCCGCCTCACCGTGCGGATCCGATGGCAGGAGCCAGGTACTTCTCCTGGTCTCCCATGGGGTGCAGGGCCCAAGCACTTAGGCCATCCTTCACTGTACTCCCTGACTACAGCAGAGAGCTGGCCTGGAAGAGGGGCAACTGGGACAGAATCTGGCGCCCGGACCGGGATTAGAACCCGGTGTGCTGGCGCCGCAAGGCAGAGGATTAGCCTAGTGAGCCATGGCGCCGGTGTACACGTGTTTCTAACTGACACGATTGAAGCTGCGGTAGAGGCCTTCCCAAGGTCAGAAGAAGAATAAGGGAGGAGTCTGTCCTGGGAATGAGATGTGGCTGCTATCCGCTTGCCTATGAGTGCTTCAGCTGCTGTCCCTGTCTGCTTATATGGAACCATTTCAGGCTCTGCTCGTCAGTACAGAGCAATGGTGTTCAACCTCGCCAGATAGCTCAGTATGTGTGTGAAAAACAAACCATCATTAGTAACTACCTACACATGGGCCGCATTGTATCAATTCCTATGGCTGCCATGTAACATTAGAATATGCAATCAAGGCTGGCGCTGTGGCTCACTAGGCTAATCCTCCGCCTTGCGGCGCCGGCACACCGGATTCTAGTCCCGGTCGGGGCACCAGATTCTGTCCCGGTTGCCCCTCTTCCAGGCCAGCTCTCTGCTGTGGCCAGGGAGTGCAGTGGAGGATGGCCCAAGTGCTTGGGCCTGCACCTGCATGGGAGACCAGGAGGAAGCACCTGGCTCCTGGCTTTGGATCAGTGAAGCGCGCCAGCCGTAGTGGCCATTTGGGGGTGAATCAACAGAAGGAAGACCTTTCTGCTCTCTCTCTCTCACTGTCTATAACTCTCTCTCTGTCTCTCTGCAAAAAATAAAATAAAATAAAAAGAATATGCAATCAAATGTATGCATGTAGCCATATAAGGGAGACAAAGGCTAAAACCATGTATAAGGAAAAACCCCTCTTTGTTCTGGGCTCAGGCTTTTGGATAAGAAATTCCACCTGGGCCTTATGCCAGCATAACTAATAAAGACTACTTGCTGTTCAAGGCCTTGGTGTCTTGTCTCTGTACATGAATCCTGCTACACTATCTCTAAAGCTTCATTCCTTCTGATTTCCGTTTAGTTTGAGGTGTTAAGCCTCCAACGTAAATACAACGCTCAGGCCAACTCTGGGCGAAGGCGTGTTTGGGGCTGCCTGGGAGCTAAGAAAGGCTTTTATATCTTTTTAATGATTATAACAAACAAATGAACAAAGGCTATCAATAGAGAAGCCATAAAATATTTGCTCCCTCGCTCTTTACAGAAAGAATCTTGCTAAGCTCTGAAAGAAAATGGTCAATAATTCCCCTTCTCTCTCCAGCTAAGTCAGAGAATAGGAATTATCCTAAACTTTGGTAAAAGTGTTAGGCAGGAAGTTAGGTATGAGCTTATGTGTGTGTGACAAAGGCCTCCGGAGAAGACTTCTACGTCCAGCATATGCATCCACATCTCAAAGTTATCCCGATAATGCTTCAGGGGCAGGGCAGGATGCGAACACTGGGCTGCCCCTTCTACCTGACAACCTGCCAGGTGGGGGTCCCCGCCCCTTCTGCCTGACGAATCTTCCACAATCTCCCAGATGCAGCCCAGGATCTGCATTTCAAACACCCTGCTCTGATCCCCATTCTCTAGGGGGTCCTGCTCACCCTTCCTCTGAACCCGGGATGGCGCCAGCTAGGCTTCCTCCTGTCTGATACCTTCAAGGGAAAACTCAGATAGGAGCTTCTTAGTATTTACAGCCATAAAATTCTTTGTTTCAGGAGGAAATGTGTGAAGACAGAGACCCATCTCCTTAAAAACCCCCGGCCTCAACCGGACAGGGCTCTCTGCCCTCTGCCTCTCTGCTGAGCCGCCCACCTGGTCTGGCCAGGTGTAATCTCTCCTCTCAACATGTAACCTCGCTCCTTCCCCCCCCCCCCAGTCTCTCAGGCTCTGTCTGGAGGGGTGCCCATCCATCCTTATGGATGTCCCTTCCCTAATAAACCTTGCTATTTTACCTCCCACTACTCTCTGTCTCACGCCTGAATTCTTTCTTGTGCGAAGACAAGAACCCTGCAATTTCTCCGGTAACAAAAGGAACTCATAGCTGTTAAATTGATTGGCGGCCACTGGTTTGGACTGAGCCCCTGTATCGTGCTCTAACAGACCCAACCAAAATGGGGTCACTTGTGCTAAAGTCCTGAACGCTCCAGCCAAGTAAGCTGAGACAGAGGAAGCAGGACAGGGAGGAAGAGGAGAAAACAGTCAAACCTGAAACAAGCAAATGTTAGCCAACATGATAAGGAAGTTGCCTCTGCTCTAATCTTCTCAAGAGTTACTTTGAAACAACTGATCCTTTTTTGTCCCTGGTTTCTGCTTTCCTCAGCCTTTTTCTGGCCTGATTCTTACTGCTCAGGCTGCCTGCCTTGCAAATTATGCCTTGCTCAAAGAAACTGTTAAATTTATTTTGTCCAAAATGTGTTCTTTTCCCGTGGTTGTCCACCTCTGCTGGACCCTTGGTCCTGGAGTGCCTTCCTTTCTTTCTCTGGCTCTCTTGCAGCTCTCTCTTTTTTTTTTTTTTTTTTAAGATTTATTTATTTTACTTGAAAATCATAGTTACACAGAGAGAGGAGAAGCGGAGAGAGAGAGAGGTCTTCCATCCTTTGGTTCACTCCCAGATGGCCGCAACAGCCGGAGCTATACCAATCCAAAACCAAGAGCTTCTTCCTGGTCTCCCACATAGGTGTGAAGTAGGCAGGCATACAGGTTAAAATCGATTAGGTTTGTGAGCTGGAAGACCACACCTTCACCACGCCCCTGTGTGACCTCATCCCCCTACCTGGCCACACCTGAGTGCCCACCAGCCAATCAGGTTAATTAACCACTCCCTTTTGGAAGTGGGTTAAAAGCTGGTGTGTCTGGCCCTTCTCTTTTTCCCTGGCCTCTTGCCAGGAGGGGGCTTGCTGTAGCCTCGTGCCTCAAGGGCACGTGGCCTTCGGGCCACCCACCCTAGGCTTCCTGGCCTAGATGCTCCTCCACGGGGCTGGTTCCTGGTGCTCGGTATGAACCCAGATTTACCTCTCTCTTAATAAAGCTCTCACTCTCCTATGCATTTTTCTCACTAAATAAAACCCTAAGATGTGCCATGCTGCCTCGTTTATCTGTGCCGGTATTTAGAATTCTTCTCTAAATATTAGGCAAGAACTCTCTTGGGCTTACTAATATTGGGGATTTATTAGTAAGCATATGGTGATATTGTATGGCACCCCAAATTCCAGTAGCATATGCAGCACCCCAGATAGCACTTCTGGGGAACCTTAAAGGGCCACATTTTTGTATAAATTTTAGGGGGTCATCTCCAATTTCAGGTGCAGGGGCCCAAGGACTTGGGCCATCTTCTACTGCTATGCTCTGGGATAGCAGAGAGCTGGATTGGAAGTGGAGCAGCCGGGTCTGGAACTGGCACCCATAGGGGATGCCGGCACTGCAGGCAGCGGCTTTATCCACTGCGCCACAGCACTGCCCCCTCTCCTGCAGCTCTTTCAAACCACGTCTGCTGGGCTTAAGGGACCTCCACTGGGCAGAACCATAGACCACACCAAGGAGAGGAGCCCAATCATGAGGCTTAGCAAGTGAATCATTTGTGGTTTGCAGGGTTTTCCAGAAGCCACCGCTGCTGCCCCAGCCAGGAGCTAAGGCCCCCAGCCTGCGGGGAGGCGCACTCCTAGGGAGAGGTTTCCACAGGAACTCTGCCCAGTGGAGCTCCCTCAAATCAGAGGACACTCTCTTTTAATGAGTGCAGAGGCTTAGGTGAACTTGATGTGGACATGGGTGTGTTCATTTTACTCCAGGCTCTTGTCTTACACAAAGGTAAGATAACTAAGTGCAGACATGTATAAGGTGCACAAAGTGCTAAAATGTATTCAATAGCAGACAAGGGAACACACACACATGCACGAGTGTGGGTTGCCCCGCATAAAGAAGTACCCCTTATGAGCAGAGGATTGCCTGAAGGGAGGAGGAGTGGGGGAGGAAAGAGAGAGAGGGAGAGGGGGAGAGGGGGAGAGGGGGAGGGGGAGAGTCTCTGTGCAGCACCTCCAGCCTTAGTCCGTGGTGAAAGAGAGCGAGAGATAGCTTCCTTCCAATGTCGGCCTCTTTTGTGAGGTAGGGGTTGGCGCCTCTACACGCTTGAAGCCACCTGGGAATTTTGTGGTCCCTGCATAAACTCCATGTGGAACTTAATCTCCATATTCTCATGGCGCTCCCTCCCTCAGGTCCCGGATGTAGCAGGTAGATCCGGGGAAAGGGGGCGTTTTGATGGACGTGTAGGACTGCGTATCATTGGGGTGCTTGCAGAGACGTTGAGCTTCTACAGACCTAAACCCGCCTCCTGGTTACATGGCATCCAGCTCACAAGAGCAGAGCCCTGCAACACTTGGTTGTTTGGCCCATTCCCGGAGGCCTGTGGGTCATCTCACTCTAGAAGTTCTGGGAGCCACAGTGACTGGGCAGCCATTCTGGGGCCAGCGTATCTCGCCTGTGTAATTCCACGTGGGTCTCTGTCCTGCTCTCTGCAGGAGCCTTCGCTTCCCCAGTGCCGACTTCCCCTCATTCTTAGCAGATGACCTGGCTCCCTCGCCCCTCAGCTGCAAGCCCACCCTTACCCAGCTTGCCCTTGGCCTTTCTTCTGCCGCATGGAAGCCTGAGTGGAGAGGGGGCAACAGTCTACGCGGGGGAGACCCTGAGGGCTGAACTTTCAAAGCAAAACTGATCCACTGGCCTGCTATTTTTTCTATTCAAGAAAAAATTTATTCACTTTATTTGAAAGGGAGGGAGAGAGAAAGAGATGAACAGAAAGAGAGCTCGCATCTGCCGACTCATTTCCCAAACGCCTGCGACAGCCTGATATGGGCTAGGCCACAACCAGAAGGAGAAAGCACATTCAGGTCCCCCCCCCCCCCCCAGGTGGCAGGGACCCAAGCACCTGCTGCCTCCAAGGGTGGGCATTCTCAGGAAGCCGGAATCAGGAGCAGAGCCAGGTTTTGAACTAAAGTACTCTGAAATGGGACGCAGGCATCCCAAGCGGTTTCCTAACTGCCAGGTCAAGTGTCTGCCCCAGTTGGTCTATTTTTACCCATTATCAAAATTAAACGGCAGTCCAAACCCTCTGTGGCAAAGTAAAAACAGTGAGTTACAAAACACTCTTAACTGAAGAGTCATTCGCTGGTCAAGACTACGCAACCGCAGCAGTTACTGTTGAGTTTTGGCAATGCACATGTCAGCCTGGAACTGGAACATTTCTATTATTCCAGCCTGGATAAACACTGTAGAATGCTACACGGAAGGAAACTCAGAGTATGCTGGCACACAGCTGGCCCAGAAGAAAACTCAGAGTACGCTGGCACACAGCTGGCCCAATCACGCCCAGCCTCACATACAGTTGGTCTAGAGTAGAAGGTTGTTTTTTTTTTTTAAAATTATTTATTTATTTATTTGGAAGTCAGAGTCACAGAGAGGCAGAAGCAGAGAGAGAGAGAGAGATGGCTGCAAAGACCAGAACTGTGCCTATTCGAAGCCCAAGGATTTGGGCCACCTTCTACTACTTTCCCAGGCCATAGCAGAGAGACGGATCAGAAGTGGAGCAGCCAGGACTCGAACCGGTGCCCATATGGAATGCCGGCGCTACAGACTGGGGCTTTAACCCACTGTGCCACAGCACCGGCCCCTAGAGTAGAAGTTTCTAGTGGAATCTTCCAAGTTCATCCTTGGTGAAATTCCTGTGTCTACTCCTTGAGGTACCGTAGCTCTGCTTT
Organism: Oryctolagus cuniculus; assembly: GCF_964237555.1. Classification (NCBI taxonomy): domain Eukaryota; kingdom Metazoa; phylum Chordata; class Mammalia; order Lagomorpha; family Leporidae; genus Oryctolagus; species Oryctolagus cuniculus. Next base: position 152,109,659 of record NC_091436.1, read on the forward strand.
TAAACACCAGGTGTTAACTAGACAAAGATAGCAGGGTGGTTGTAAGGGTGTTACCTCAACCCTATCATTGTATGTGTGACGTCCTGGAATTTTTACTTGCATTTAGACTGAAGAACAGTGAGATAGGGCAAGCGTTTGACTGAGTAGTTAGGACGCCCATATTCCTCGTGGGAGTGCCTGGATTTGCATGCTGGCTCCACTTCAGATTCCAGCTTCCTGCTAATGCACATCCTGGGAGTTAGCAGATGATGACGCAAGTACTCGGGGAACCTAACATGCATGTGGGATACCCGGATTGACTTCCTGGCTTTGGTCCGACTCAGCTTGGGCTGTCACAGGCATTTGGAGACTAAACCAGTAGATGGAAGATATGTCTCTCTGTGTCTCTCTTTCAAATAAATGAAAAACTGTTTTAAAACCCCGTGAAACTGACAGGTGTGATATTTTATTTGGTAGGTACAAATTTTAGTTCATACTCAAGTATTTTACTGAATTTGAATAATTTTTTTTTATTCTTTATTTGAAACACAGAGTGACAGAGACAGGTGGAGAGCTGTAGAGACAGATCTCCTATCCAATGGTTCACTTCCTAAATGGCCTCAACAGCCAGGGTTGGGAAAGGCCAAAGCCAGGAGCCAGGAATTCCATCCTGGTCTCCAACATGTCCAACTTGGTGACAAGCATCCAGGCACTTGGGCTGTAGCGGGCAGGACCTGAGCCAGCACTCCAATGTGGGATGCCGGCATCACAAGTGGCAGCTTAGCTCTCTGTGCCACAGCGCTAGCCCCTGAATAAATTTTCTGACATCAACATTCCTTCTTTGTTCGTTGTTAAGTGCTTAACATTGAAGAATTCCTTAACAGGGCCCAGCATTGCTGTGCAGTGAGTTAAGGTGCCGGCGTCCTATATGAGCATTGGTTCAAGATCCAGCTGCTCCACTTCCAATCCAGCTTCCTGCTAATGTGCCTGGTAAGGCAATGGAAGATGGCCCAAGTGCTTGGGCCACTGCCACCCACACGGGAGACCCAGACAGAGTTCCAGGTTCTTGAATTTGGCCTGGCCCAGCCCCCGTCATTGCAGCCACTGGGGAGTGAACCAGTGGATAGAAGATTCTCCCTGTCTCTTCCTCTCTCTGCAACTCAGACTTTCAAATAAATACATTTTTAATGACTCAAGAGCATGTCTGCCTCAGTGGTGTGACTTATTTTCCCTGCATTGAACCTTTTACATGTAGTACACAAGTATTAACATACTACTCACTTCTTTTTTTTGCACTGTGATTTTTTTCCCCTTAAATCTAAGAAGCAGAGAGACAGAGATCTCTCATTTGCTCGTTCACTCCCCAGGTGCGCTCAGTGACCAGGGCTGGGTTTGGAACATGAAGCCATGAGGTGGAACTCAATCCAGGTCTCCCACTTGAGAGGCAGGGACCCAACTTCTTGAGCCATCACTGTTGCCTCCCAGGGTCCACACTAGCAGGAAGCTGGAATCAGGAGCCCAGACCAGGGATCAAAGCCAGGAACTCTGAAGTGGAAGACAGGCATCTTGACTGGTGCTTTAACCACTAGGCAAATGCCCATGCCTCTACTGGAATTTTTAATCTACATTTTTTTCTTTTACTCATATAGTTGTGTGTACAAGGTTCAATAACAGGAAAATGCTAATTTCTGTATTTACTTTATGTAACTTTATTATTCCTTTCATTTCATGATTACAGTTGTCTGTCAGCATGTGTGGGAGATCGGTTCCAGGACCCCCTGGATACCACAATCCAGGACGTCAAAGTCCCTTATATAACATGGTATAGTATTGGCATTTACCTATGCTCATCCTGCCATGAACCTTAGCTCATCTCTGGATGACTTTCAGTAACTAGTACAATGTGAATATTATGAATATTATTTAATTAGTTATCATACTGTATACACACATTTTATATATATATATAAATAAAATTTGTTTTAAAGGCAGAGAGAGGCAGAGGCAGAGAGATGGAGAGATCCTCCATCCGCTGGCTCACTCCCCAAATGGCCGCAATGACTGGAGCTATGCGAATCCAAAGCCAGGAGCCAGGACTTCTTCCAGGTCTCCCACATGGGTGCAGGGGTCCAAGGACTTGGGCCATCTTCCACTGCTTTCCCAGGCCATAGTAGAGAGCTGGATCAAAAGTGGAGCAGCTGGGACTCAAACCAACACCCCTAGGGGATCTGGCACGGCAGGTGGAGGCTTTACCCGCTACGCCACAGCGCCAGTTCCCCTGCTGTATTGTTTAGGGAATAATGAATGACCAGGAAAAAAGTCTGTGCATTCATGTTCAGTACAGATGCAATTTTAGTTTTCATATTTTCAATCCATGGCTGGTTGAATCCAAGGATCTGAAATCCACAGATATCGAGGGGCTGATTGCGTTTCTGAAAATAATTTTCACACACTGGGGTATGTGTTAAAAATAGTTCGCCTTGGGTGTCTAACAGGCTCACTGTTCTCTGGGTGTCCCTCTTCCAGACCACCTGTTTTCGCTCCCACGCTTGCTCCACAGCCTTATCTGCCTCTCCCTCACCACCTTCAACCTTTGCCCATCTCCCGCTCCTCCCCTACAGCCTTTACACACACTTGGGCAGTCTCCTATATGACCCGCCCTTTACTGCCAGGTTCCTGTAGTTTTCTGCACCTGCTGACTCACAGGTTCACCTGCTGCTGTGCCCTGGACCCCCTGCTGTGTGACCCCCCCCACCACCACTGGGTCTTCTCTTGACAAGTCCAGTGGCCTCTTCTCATTACAAAGGAATGAACTCCCGCCCTGCTGAGGTGCCCTGACTTCTGACAGGTGACCTCTGACACACTCACCTCGGAGCTGTGGCATCCCCCACTTTCTCTCACCTCCGCAGCGCTGTTCCCCAGCCTCCCTTCCTGTCTTTTCTCTGCCTGTCTTGTATCCTCAGAGTTCATCCCGAGCCCTAATAACAGTGTCCTTGAGTGGCCTCAGTCATCTCTAGTGAGGACAGCGAGAGGTCAATGTCAGGGTGAGAATGAGCTCTGGCTTTTAGCTCGGCCTGATTGGTGCTGGACCCCGGAGATACAGACACACAAGACTGCCATTCCCCCTCCGACTTTAGCCATCTGTGTGACCTCTCCATGTCGCCTTTGATCCCATCTGTCCAGCTTCCATTTGTCCCCAGCAGGTCACTTTCGATGTCGCTTCTGCTGGGAGATTCGTCCTGACCACTCCTAAGACTGATGGGGCTCCTTGCCCTCCGGTGGGCGTCACAGCTCCCTCCCGTCCCCCTGCATTTCCCACACTGCTTTGTAACTTCACTCATCTGCTCTACCCCGCCGGCCCCCCTGTCTTACAGGGTTCTTCCTCTGGTTGAGCTGAGACGGGCAGAAGAAACCATGTCATCCGGAACTGCACCCACTTTTCCATTTTCCCAGGAAGGCCAAGGCCAAAGGCAAGCAAGGATAAGCTTATCAAGGGCAGTAGCTTTGTGGCTGTGGTTCCCTGGGATCCCTGATAACCACCCAATGCTCAGCATGTGGGGATCACTCAAATACTGCTCGTTTTATGAAGAATAAATGAACAAACCATTTTATGTTCCATGCTGCACTAGAACTTTGAGAAATGTCATCTTTCCCAAGCAGGTAAAAAATAATAGAGAAGGGGCCAGTGCTGGGGTGCAGTGGGTTAAAGCCCCGGCTTGAAGTGCCAGCCCCCAAATGGGGGCCAATTTGAGTCCCAGCTGCTCCACTTCTGATCCAACTCTCTGCTGATGTGCCTGGGAAAGTAACAGAGGATGGCCCACATGCTTGGGTCCCTGCACCCATGTGGGAGACCTGGAAGAAGTTCCTGGCTCCTAGCTTTGGCCTGGCCCAGCCCCGGTCCTGTGGCCATTTGGGGAGTGAACCAGCAATGGAAGACTTCTCCCTGTCTCTACCAATCTCTGTTAACTCTGTCTTTCAAATAAGTAAAATAAATCTCAAAAAAAAAATAATAATAAGAGTAGGAGGTGAGTCTGTTTTGGGGGTAGGCAAGGGACTAACTGACTTCTGGGTGTCCCAAGATTGCAATGATTCTGAGTTTTCTTCAATACAGTTCTTTTGTGGGGAAGTAGGATCCAGATTTCCTAGTTTTTAAATTTTGATGAAGATTACATAGACATTAATGAGAGTCTAGTTCGCTCAACGTAGACTAACATAGGTTGTTGGATGAGGCGGCGTTCTGGTTTTAATTAGATAAGGTAGCACTGCCATCTAGTGGATAGTAGGAAAAATTTTCCTGGGATGACATGCTATGACTATTTCTTGAATAAGGTTATAAACATTCTGAAACTGAGTCTAAACAGACTATTTCGGGAAGAATTCTGTTGGCACTGTATTTGCAGTCACTACTCATCATGAAGTCAGTGGAGATTTCTAATAAAAGTTCAAGATTTCTTTGAATTTCTCTTGTCCTTAGAAAAAGGTGGGACTGGCACTGTGGCATAGTGGTTAAAGCCACCACCTGCAGTGCCAGCATCCCAAATGGGCACTGGTTTGAGTCCTGGCTACTCCACTTCCCACCCAGCTCTCTGTTAATGTGCCTGGGAAAGCAGTAGAGGATGGACCCAGTCATTGAGCCCCTGCACCCACATGGAAGACCTGGAAGAAGCTCCAGGATCCTGGCTTTTGATCAGCCTAGCTCCAGCCATCGCATCCATTTGGGGAGTGAACCAGCAGATGGAAGACATCTCTCTCTTGCTCTCTGCCTCCGCCTCTCTATAACTCTGTCTTTCAGATAAATAAAAAATAAATATTTAAAAAAAAACAAAATAAGTAAGTACTAATAGCCTTTTAAATTTTTTTTTACTCCCCATATGGCTGAAAAGGCAGGAGCTGTGCTGATCCAAAGCCAGGATCCAGGAGCTTCTTCCAGGTCTCCCACATAGGTGCAGGGGCCCAAGGACTTGGGCCATCTTCCATTGCTTTTCCAGGCCACAGCAGAGAGCTGATTGGAAGTGCAGCAGCCTGGACTCAAACTAGCACCCGTATAGGATGCCAGCGCTGGAGGCGGCAGCTTTACCTATGATGCCACAGAGCCAACCCGCCACTCTTTTCCTACCTCTCCAGTGATTCCTGCCACTTCCTTAGGTAGCCATACTCTATTTGTATTAGTTTCTGATTTAGCCTGTTTATTTTTTTTTTTTAAATTTAGGACTTAAAAATATTTATTTATTTATTTATTTATTTGAAAGTCAGAGTTAGAGAGAAATTTCCCATTTGCTATATCATTCCCCCAAATGCCTGTAATAGCCAGGGCTGAACTGGCCAACTCAATCCAGGTCTCTCCCATGGGTGGTAGAGACCCAACTACTTGAGCTAGCACCTGCTGCCTCCCAGGGTATGAATTAACAGGAAATTGGAATTGGGAGCAGAGCTAGGACTGGAATGCAGGCACGCTGATATGGGATATGGAAGTTCCAAGTGGTGTCAAGTGGTATCTTTTTTTTTTCAATATTTATTTTATTTATTCAAAAGGAAGAGTTACAGAGAGAGGTAGAGACAGAGAGAAAGAGAGAAAGAGGGAGGGAGGAAGGGAGGGAGGGAGGGAGAGAGAGAGAGAATCTTCTATCTGCTAGTTCACTCCCCAAACAGCCGCCAACTGGGGCTGGGCCAGGCCGAAGCCAGGAGCTTCTTCTAGGTCTCCCATGCGGGTGCAGGGGCCCAAGCACTTGGGCTATCCTCCACTGCTTTCCCAGGCCACAGCAGAGAGCTGGATCATAAGTGATGCAACCTAGACTGGAACCAGCACCCATGTGGGATGCCAGCGCTACAGGCTGGGGCTTTAATCTGCTGTGCCATAGCAGCAGTCCCCCAAGTGGTGTCTTAACCACTAGGTCAAATGTCTGCCCCTGTGTTTAATTTCTTTCCTTTTTTTAAAATTAAGATGTATTTACTGGGGCCAACATTGTGGCATAGAAGGTTAAGTTGTGGCCTGCAGTGCCGGCATCTCCTATGGGTTCTGGTTTGAGTCCTGGCTGCTCCACTTCTGACCCAGCTCCCTGCTAATGGCCTAGAAAAGCAGCAGAAGATGGTTCAAGTGCTTGGGCCTCTGCACCCACATGGGAGACCTGGAAAAAGCTCCTGGCTCCTGGCTTCAGCCTGGCCCAGCCCCAGCCATTGTGGCCATCTGGGGAATGAACCAGTGAATGGAAGACCTTTCTCTCTCCTTGTCCTTTTTTAAAATATAAATTTAAAATATTTTCTTCAAAATACAGATTTATTTTTATTCACTTGAAAGGCAGAGTGACAGAAATATAGGGAGAGACAGAGAGGGAGAGAAACCTTCCATCTGCTGGTTCACTCTCCCAAAAATGGCCATAAGGGTCAGGGCTAGGCTAGGCAGAGGCCAGGCACCAGGAACTCCATCTGGGTCTCTCACATGGGTAGCACAGGCCCAAGATCTTAGGCCATTATCCTCTGCTTTCCTAGATGTATTAATTAGCAGGGAGTCTGTAAGAAATAAGAGTAGGAATAAGAGAGGGAGGCACACGTTACCATGGTCTTACACAAATAAAAACTTGCCGTGGAACTCCAAATCTCATTAAGTTGGCAGGTACTAATGCCATGGTACTAGTTAAAGTGATCATTTTAAGTGCATAATTGATCATCAAGATAGGAATAAGTATCAAAGGGATCACATAAATAAGACCAAGTGGCTGCTAATAACAATAGATAGAATTAAAAAGGAGAGAATGATTCAACATGGGAAGAAGGCCACACAGCAGACTCATAGAATGACAAATGCCCTAAACAGCATTCTGACCTCAGAGTCAGCCCTTAAGGCATTCAGCTCTGGCTAAAAAGCCCATGAATGCATTTCAGGAATGGAAAGTCAAGACACTGTGGCAAAAAATGGCCTACATGAAGGTCCTCTGTGAGTGAGATCCCAGTGGAAAGAAGGGACCATCAAAGAAGGAGGTACCTTTCTCTGAAGGGAAGAGAGAATTTCTACTTTGATTATGGCTTTGTCTAAATAATGTCGGAGTTTGTGAACTCAAGAGGCTTCCATAGCCTTGGCAGCTCACAATGAGAGCCTTGGGTGATTACTGATGTCCTAAATAAGAGTGTCAATTGTTAAATCAATAACAGGAGTCACTGTGCACTTGCTCCCCATGTAGGACCTCTGTCCTTAGTGAGTTGTACTAAGAGAATTAACAGTAAAACTTGTCTTCAAACAGTATACTTTATACTTTGTGTGTCTGTGTGAGTGCAAACTGTTGAAATCTTTACTTAGTATAGAGTTAATCTTCTATATATAAAGATAATTAAAAATGAACTTTAATGAAGAATGAGATGAGAGAGGGAGTAGGAGGTTGTACAGGAGTGGGGGTAGGAGGGTGGGCATGTGGGGAAGAACCGCTATAATCCAAAAGCTGTACCTATGACATTTATATTTATTAAATAAAAGCTTTCCAAAAAATTAGCAGGGAGTTGGAGCATAAGCAGAGCAACCTGGACCTGAACTGACATTCAGATGAGATTCTGCACAGCAGGCAGCAGCTTAACCTGCTGTGTCACATCAGCCCTAAACTTATCTTTTAATTCAACTTTCCATGAACTTTAGAAGTACTGTTGTACAACTGTAGAAATGCATTATCGGGGCCGGCGCCGCGGCTCACTAGGCTAATCCTCCGCCTAGCGGCGCCGGCACACTGGGTTCTAGTCCCGGTTGGGGCGCCGGATTCTGTCCCGGTTGCCCCTCTTCCAGGCCAGCTCTCTGCTGTGGCCCGGGAGTGCAGTGGAGGATGGCCCAGGTGCTTGGGCCCTGCACCCCATGGGAGACCAGGAAAAGCACCTGGCTCCTGGCTCCTGCCATCGGATCAGCGCGGTGCGCCGGCCGCGGCGGCCATTGGAGGGTGAACCAACGGCAAAGGAAGACCTTTCTCTCTGTCTCTCTCTCTCACTGTCCACTCTGCCTGTCAAAAAAAATAAAAAAAATAAATAAAGAAAGAAAGAAATGCATTATCGGTTATAACCAAGTTCCCTGCTGTTGCACTTTCAACCTCTGGCACTCCCATTAGCCATGTAGGAGAGCTTGTCTTCCATTCTCACCAATAGAGTGCTTTATTACTTTTCTGTTGCTGTGTAGAAATTGCCACAAAACACATTTTTGTTTGATGTGCTTATTGGTTCTAGTTTTTGTACAGCAGGAGTCTGAGCACAGCTTAGCTGGGCCCTGTGCTCGCTCAGGATCCTACAGGGCTGTGGACAGCTGATGGCCAGGCTGCACTGTCATCCGGAAGCTCCACAGGAGAACAATGTGCTGCTAAGCCTATTCAGATTGTAGGGGCCGCTCATTTATTTGGGGCTGTAAAACTCACGGACGACTGCTGCTTCTTCAATCGCACGGAAAGAATGTCTCTGACCTCAGGAACTGTCTAACCTTTCTAGCGAAAGATCCCCTACTGCTAACCAGGGCCACCGTGATAATCTCTAGGGTTGGAGTTCCTTACCCTGACTCTGTAGCTTTGATAACTGAGCCTGTGAAAAACTGACAATGGACAGAAAACTTACATAAAGTTTATTATTACACACAGGGCCATCACATGAAGAAAATGTGAACAAATCAAAAACCCAGTGTAACCTACAATATTTATATACCCTGTCCCTAAGAGAGAAAAGGGGGACCACTTAGGTCCTCTAAGGAGAGAGAGTGATTATAGAAGAGAGATGAGCAGTAAGATGAATACAGGTAGTAGCCTGCCTGTCTGGACCAGATGTAAAATTCTACTTTCTCCCTCCAATGGCAAGTTGATCTTCCCTGACAGACAGGATCCCAGGGAGGGGTTTTCCTGACAATTAGGTTGCATCTGAAGGATCTACGTTCAATCAGAGGAAATTCAGAGAAAGCCCCTCCAATGCACCTGCTGTTTCCATGAGGTTGAAGTGATTAGCTCACCAAGGTGACACATTTGGGGATGCTATTTCCTGAATCCCTTCATCTGCCTTTTGATCAATTTAGAGTCAACCAGTTTGGGGTATTAATTGCATTCATAAAATCTCAACCCCTTTGCATTATTATATAACTGAATCACAGATGTAACACCAGAGGTCAGAGATAATGAGGGTATTTTAGAATTCTGCCAACCGTAGGTATGCTGTCAAGTTTTCTTTTTTCTTTTAATTTGAGAGAGAGGCAGGGAGATAGAAATACCAAGAGAGTGAGAGACAGAGAGAGGGGCCGGCACTGTGGCATAATGGGTAAAACCGCCGCCTGCAGTTCCGGCATCCTACATGGGAGCTGGTTTGAGTCCTGGCTGCTCTACTTCTGATCCAGCTCTCTGCTATGGCCTGAAAAGCAGAAGATGGCCCAAGTCCTTGGACCCCTGCACCTGCGTGGGGACCTGGAAGAAGCTCCTGGCTCCTCCGGCTAGCTGGAGAGTGAACCAGTGGATGGAAGACCTCTCTCTCTCTCTCTCTCTAACTCTTTTAAATAAATAAAAAAATCTTTTAAATAAATAAATCTTTGAGAGAGAGAGAGAGAGAAAGAGGTCTCATTTGCTGGTTTGCTCCTCAAAAGCCTGCAAAGGAGTGTGGAGGGGTAGTCGGGGGACTGAAGCTTGAAGCCAGAACCCAAACCAGGTCTTCCACGTGGGAGGCAGGAACCAAGCTTTTTTTTTTTTTTTTTTTTTTTTTTTTTTTTTTTTTTTTGACAGGCAGAGTGGACAGTGAGAGAGAGAGAGACGGAGAGAAAGGTCTTCCTTTGCCATTGGTTCACCCTCCAATGGCCGCCACGGCTGGCGCGCTGCGGCCGGCGCACTGTGCTGATCCGATGGCAGGAGCCAGGTGCTTCTCCTGGTCTCCCATGGGGTGCAGGGCCCAAGCACTTGGGCCATCCTCCACTGTACTCCCTGGCCACAGCAGAGAGCTGGCCTGGAAGAGGGGCAACTGGGACAGAATTGGGCGCCCCGACCGGGACTAGAACCCGGTGTGCCGGCGCCACAAGGCAGAGGATTAGCCTATTGAGCCGCAGTGCCGGCCGAGGAACCAAGCTTTTTTTGAGCTATCACTTCTACCTCCCAGGGTCTGCATTAGCAGGAAGCAGGAAGCAAGAGGTGGAGTCTGGAATCAGACCCTGGTACTTTGATACAGGATGCATCCCCCCCCCCCCCCCCTTTTTAAGATTTATTTATTTTACTTGGAAGGCAGAGAGAGAGGTCTTCTATCCACTGGTTCACTCCCCAAATGGTTGCAATGGCTGGAGCTGAGCTGATACGAAGCCAGGAGCCAGGAGCTTCTTCCAGGCCTCCTGCATGGGTGCAGAGGCCCAAGGGCTTGGGCCATCCTCCACTGCTTTCCCAGGCCATAGCACAGAGCTGTGTCATAAGTGGAGCAGCTGGGGTCGGCGCCGCGGCTCACTAGGCTAATCCTCCGCCTTGCAGCCCTGGCACACCGGGTTCTAGTCCCGGTCGGGGCAACAGAGATTCTGTCCTGCTTGCCCCTCTTCCAGGCCAGCTCTCTGCTGTGGACAGGGAGTGCAGTGGAGGATGGCCCAAGTGCTTGGGCCCTGCACCCCATGGGAGACCAGGATAAGCACCTGGCTCCTGGCTTCGGATCAGCGCGATGCGCTGGCTGCGGTGGCCATTGGAGGGTGAACCAACGGAAAAGGAAGACCTTTCTCTCTGTCTCTCTCTCTCACTGTCCACTCTACCTGTCAAAAAAAATAATAATAAAAATAAAAAAATTTAAAAAAACTTACAAAAAAAAAAAAAGAAGTGGAGCAGCTGGGACTCAAACCAGCACCCATATGGGATGCCAGCACTGCAGGTGGCAGCCTAACTTGGTACACAGAATCAATTTTAAGACAACGTGCAGGGGCCAGCGCTGTGGCTCACTTGGTTAATCCCTCGCCTGTGGCACTGGCATCCCATATGGGTGCCAGTTCTAGTCCTGGCTGCTCCTCTTCCAGTCCAGCTCTCTGCTGTGGCCCGGGAGTGCAGTGGAGGATGGCCCAAGTGCTTGGGCCCTGCACCTGCATGGGAGACCAGGAGGAAGCACCTGGCTCCTGGCTTCGGATTGGCATAGCTCCGGCTGTAGCAGCCATTTTGGGGGTGAACCAATGGAAGGAAGACCTTTGTCTCTGTCTCTCTTCCTCACTGTCTATATCTTTCATATCACTTGAATTTTAAATTCCAAAACCTCCATTACTACCCATTACTACACCATTTCACATCTTAGCTGTACTTATCATACATTAAACACTTTGTCACAAAAAAATAAGTGCAAAACAATTATAATTTGTCAATTAAAATTAAAAAAACTTGAAAAGATAAATGAGTTCAAATACTTGTGGTTGCTAAAGTTTCATAGTTATTTTATGGTATTTCTTATGTTCTTATCCAGTCATTTAATCCTCTGAAAGTTAATGTTTTAAAAACTTTATCATTGGGGCCAGCACTGTTGCATAGTAGGTTGAGCCTTTGTCTGCAGTGACAGCATTCCATAAGGGCACTGGTTCATAAACCAGCTGCTCCACTTTCTTTCTTATTTATTTATTTATTTTGGACAGGCACAGTTAGACAGTGAGAGAAAGAGAGAGATAGACAGAGAGAAAGGTCTTCCTTTTTCCGTAGGTTCATCCCCCAAAAGGCCGCTACAGCCCGCGCATTGCAGCTGGCGTGCTGTGCCTATCCGAAGCCAGGAGCCAGGTGCTTCCTCCTGGTCTCCCATGTGGATGCAGGGTCCAAGCCCTTGGGCCATCCTCCACTGCCCTCCCAGGCCACAGCAGAGAGCTGGACTGGAAGAGGAACACCCAGGACAGAATCCGGCGCCCCAACCGGGACTAGAAGCCTGGGTGCCAGCGCTGCAGGCAGAGGATTAGCCTAGTGAGCCGCGGCACCGGCCCCAGCTGCTCCACTTTCAATCCAGCTCCCTGCTGATGGCCTTGGAAAGCAGTGGAAAACGGCTCAGGTACTTGGGCTCCTGCACCTATGTGGGAGACCCGGAAGAAGCTCCTGGCTTCTAGCTTTGGATTGGTCCAGCTCTGGCAGTTGTGGCCATTTGGGGAGTGAACCAGTAAATAGAAGACTTTTTCCCCTCTCTCTGTCTGTAACTCTAGCTCTCAAATAAGTAAAAAAAAAAACAAAAACAAAAACAAAAAACAAACAAACAAAAAAAAAACAACAAAAAAAAAACCCAAAAAACTCTTTCCCCATATCCTCTCCAGCATTTGTTGCTGTCTTTAAAAAAAATTATATTTGGCAATGTCTTCCAGGCATTTTTGGTGTTCACAGCAAGGAAAGCTCCTAGTAGTTAGTGGGTAGAGGGCACGGACACTGCCCAACAGCCCACTGTGCACAGGACAGCCTCACATAACAAAAAAAAAAAAAAACAAAACACCCAGTCCAAGTGTCAACAGCATCCAGATCAAGAAAGCCTGCTTTACGCTTTCCCCACCCTCCCTCAATGATTATTACAAATAAATTTGCATATAATTCCATCAGTTAATATTATCTAGAGGTAAAAACCATGACAATAAAAACTAGAATGCTGTGGCTGGCGCAGTGCTACAGTGGGCTAAGCCTTCTCCTATGGCGCTGGCATCTCATACCGGTGCTGGTTCATGTACGTGCTCCTCTTCCGATCCAGCTCTCTACCATGGCCTTGGCCTTGGAAAGCAGTAGAAGATGGCCCAAGTGTTTAGTCCCCCGCACCCACGTGGGAGACCTGGAGGAAGCTCCTGGCTCCTGGCTTCAAATCGGCCCAGCTCTGGCCGTTGCAGTCATCTGGGGAGTGAACCAGCAGATGGAAGACCTCTCTCTCTCTCTCTCTCTCTGCCTCTCCCTCTCTTTGTCTGTAACTCTGCCTTTCAAATACATAAATAAAATCTTTTTTTTTAAAGATTTATTTTATGTGTTTGAAAGGCAGAGTTACAGAGAGAGGTAGAGATAGAGAGAGAAGTCTTCCATCTGCTGGTTCACTCCCCAGATGGCTGCAGTGGCTGGAACTTACTCGATTCAAAGCCAGGAACCAGGAGCTTCTGGGTCTCCCATGTGGGTTCAGGGTCCCAAGGACTTAGGCCATCTTCTGTTGCTTTCCCAGGCCATGGTAGAGAGGGGGGATTGGAAGAGGAACAGCTGGGACTAGAACCAGCGCCCCTATGGGATGCTGGCGCTTCAGACCAGGGCTTTAACCCACTGAACCATGGCACTGGCCCCAATAAATAAAATCTAAAAAAAAAAAAAAAAACCAAAAAACCAGAATGCCATTATTACATCTAACATCAACATCATGAAGCATCCAGTGTTCAAAGTTAACCTGTTTCTTCCTCAAAATTTTTTTTACAGTGGTTAGTTCAACAAAAATCCATAATCACATTTGCTAACATGTCTCTTTTTGTACTCTAGAATTTTTTCTTTCTGCTTTTCTGCCCTCCATGGTGCCATTTAACTGTTAAAGAACAGGTTACTTATCTTATAGAATTTCCTACACTTAGATTTCTGCAGATGGCACCCTCATGATATAGTTAAAATATTTCTCTGTCCTCATTACTTTCTTAGACTGGCAGTAAATCTCCAATTCAGGTTCAATTTGGGGACAGAATTTGTTATGTATGGGAGATTTGTCTTTACAGCTCTTCTGATCCTGGCTTCTTGCTAACGTGTACCCTGGGACGCAGCCGGTAATGGCTCAAGCAATTGGGTCCCTGCCACCCATGAGGGAGAATTGGATTCAGTTCCCGGCCCCCAGCATGGGCCTGACCCAGCCTTGGCAGTTGTGGGCATCTGAAGAGTGACTCAGCTGATGGGATAGCTGTCTCTCTACCTTTAAAACAAACAAACATTACTGAGTGCACATGTGAAGGCAGTGTGCTGACGAGGCCGAGCAGCCAGACTTCCAGGTTAGACCCGGAGCTGGCTCGTCAGGATCCAGGGCACCAGAGGGCTGCTCTGTATTCCTGCCAGAAATGTCTGCGCAGAGAGGCCCAGCTTCACCCTGGGGGCTGGGACACAGAATGTTCACCGTCAGACGAGAGGGAGTTGGATGATTGTGATCTGCCTGGGTGTAACCTCCAGGTCGGGATTCTCTGAACAAAGCTCCCTTCTAGCTAGTCTGCAGTCACATTCTCCTTGGTTTCTGCTGAGAGAATTTCACCAAAAGATGTGGCATTTCATCATGCCAAGATCGTCTCGTCACAAAGATTACTATTATTATTATTTTTTTTGACAGGCAGAGTGGACAGTGAGAGAGAGAGACAGAGAGAAAGGTCTTCCTTCCGTTGGTTCACCCCCCAATGGCCGCTGCAGCTGGTGCGTTGTGGCCGGCGCACCGCGCTGATTCGATGGCAGGGGCCAGGTACTTATCCTGGTCTCCCATGGGGTGCAGGGCCCAAGGACTTGGGCCATCCTCCACTGCACTCCCTGGCCACAGCAGAGAGCTGGCCTGGAAGATGGGCAACCGGGACAGAATCTGGCACCCCGACCGGGACTAGAACCCGGTGTGCTGGCGCCGCAGGCGGAGGATTAGCCCAGTGAGCTGCGGCGCCGGCTCAAAGATTATTCTCAAGCAATCCATAATTTTACTCAAGATAAGCAAGGGAGTAGGGGTACTTTTTGCTCTAGGCCTCTTTTTTGGTAAGTTTCCAACTACAGATAAATGCTTCAAAGCAGTCATTTGTGTCAAAGGCAAAAAGTCAAAAGATCTGAAATCTTAAAAGTTCAAGCTGCCTTAAACAAACAAGAGCTTGAAAAGAAAGTATCAGCCAAACTGATTGACTACCACTTGTACTTTGGAATCACACAGCCCAGCATGAAAACAAACATGTGAGCAAAACAAACTGACTCTTCTCCCTTTACTTTGAAGATAGACATCACTTAGCCATTATGAAATTTCCTGATAAAAAAGTTTAAATCTCTAAGTCTTTGCCAATCATTGATCATTTTCATAAAGTCATATTTTATTTTAAAAATTCACTGTTTAAAAACCAATTCATGGGGTCGGTGATGCAGCACAGCGGGTTAACGCCCCGGCCTGAGGCGCCAGCATCCCATATGGGCGCTGGTTCAAGTCCCAGCTGCTCCACTTCCAATCCCGCTCTCTGCTATGGCCTGGAAAAGCAGTAGAAGATGGCCCAAGGCCTTGGGCCCCTGCACCCACGTGAGAGACCCGGAGGGAGCTCCTGGCTCTTGGCTTCGGGTCGGCGCAGCTCCAGCTGTTGCGGCCAACTGGGTAGTGAACCATTAGATGAAAGACCTCTCTCTCTCTCTCTCTCTCTCTCTCTCTTCCTCTCCTTCTCTCTATGTAACTTTTATTTTCAAATAAATAAATAAATCTTAAAAAAAACAATTCACATAAATCAGTTGCTCTTGATGATTTGAGACATCACTGAAAATCAGATAATGAGAATAAACAAGCAGAACTTTTTGCCTAGTTTAATAGTTATTTCAAGAAATGTGGTTATCTGACTTCTCCCCTATAGCAGCAACAATTAAAATGAAGAGGGGTCTGCTTGAGGTCCACAGAGACAAGTAAAAATTGTAGCTGAAAGCCCAACTAAAGGGAAAGACAGAAAACCATACAAAGATGAGTAAGCTTGGGGCCGTGCAGGTAAAGATGCCGCCTGCAGTGCCGGCATCCCACATGATGGGTGCTAGTTCAAGTCCCGGCTGCTCCACTTCTCATTCAGCTCTCTGCCTGGGAAAGCACTAGACTGTACCCACGTGGGAAACCCAGAGGAATCTCCTGGCTTCTGGCTTTGGATCGGTGTAGCTCCAGCCATTGTGGCCATCTGGGGAGTGAACCAGCGGATGGAAGACCCCTCTCTGCCTCTCCTTCTCTCTCTGTGTAACTCGGACTTTCAAATAAACAAACAAATCTTAAAAAAAAAAAAAAAAAAGTGCTGAGTAAGCTAAGAGGCAAGTCACCTTGAGATGACTTGATGCAGTGGATCTAAGCTGGGAAGCCCATCAGAAACAGCCGAGCAGTTGTATTTACAGTTATGTTTGTTGGCCTCTACTGTGTTCATAGTCACACGCATCTACGCTCAGTCTGTTGGGGAAAATTCTCTGTGGATGAGACCAGTTGAAAACCGCGATTCATGAGGGATTTTACCCTACTTTCACGTTAGAAAGCTGTTCTGTTCGTGTTTTGTGGATTCTGGCAGAAGACACACGATTCCTGGGTCAGAGACAAAGGACTCTGTTACCCACAGCAGAAGCAGCAGCCAGAGCGTCAGTTCGGCCAGTTCCCCGAGGTCCGTGGGTCCATGGAGTGACCCAGATGAGCCTGTGAGGACACCCGCACATACAGTGGATGTGGAACAGGACAAGACACAGCCCACAGGGGTCACAGCTTTCAAGTAAGTCAAAGCTACTGTTCTTGTCTGGAGGGAGATATTACCTTGCCTCCCGAGGTTGCCTGTTTACAAACTTGGAGATTTTTGCTTACCTGATAGATGAGAAATAATACTTCAATATTGACTTGTAATTCTCTTTTGTAGTGAAGTGAAAACTTTTTATGTGGGGTGGATGCTGTGGCTTAGCGGGTACAGTTGCCTTCTATGGTGTCAGCATCCCATATGGGTGCTGGTTTGAGACCCGCTGCTCCACTTCCAATCCGGCTCCCTGCTGGTGCGCCTGGGAAAGCAGCAGAAGATGGCCCAAGTGCTTAGACCACTGTACTCACATGGGAGACAGGGGAGAAGTTCCTGACTCCTGGCTTCAGCCTGGGCCAGCCCTGCCATCATGGCCATCTGGGGAATGAACAAGCAGATGGAAAAATCTCTCTTTTTCTCTGTAACTCTGCCTTTCAAATAAATACATAACTATTAAAAAAAAAGCCTTTTTCATATGTTTGAAGCACATTTGGATTTATTTTTTTGTGAACTGCATTCACACTTCACTCATTCTCATTTTCAGAAAAAAAAAAAACTGAAGTCAAAATGAATAATAAATTTATCCAAGGACATAGAGGCAAGTGGCAGACTGAAGATGCAGCCGGGTTATCAATGACACCTGTGTGTCTCAGAGCCCAGTTCATCCTTTCTGTCTGCTTGTTTGAAAGTGGGTCACCCTAAATATATTTTTCTTTGATGCTGGCACTGAAGCTTTGTCAAAGATGGGGCTGGACAGACATTGCGGGAGAAAGGTTTTGCTTCCTGGGGTGCCATGGTGTTGTAGCAACAGGCTCCTGTGGTTGCGGAAGTCTGCAGCATCCGGTAGCCAGCGGCTTCCCAGACACGCTCCCACAGGCAACACAGAATGCCTCCAAGGAGATACCTTCTGGTAAGCAGCTGCCTCTGCTGCCCCAGGGAGTGGGTTTCTGGCAAAATCATGGGCGCAGCACCCTAGCACTTTCCGGAAGTAGCACTGCCGCGCCACTTCTCCAACAACGTCGGGAGCTCAGCAGCACAAGTGGGCTCTCCCTTGGATGCTGCGTCTCAGTGGAGCGGTAGAGCCTGTTCTGTGTGACGCACATTCTTTAGAATTTTCTTTACTCTCCTGAGTTCTGAGACAGAACACTCAAGGGAGAGTCTCCTCCTTCCCCCGGGTATGGATCATCCGGATGGATTCGGGGAGGGTGAGGCTGGCAAAGATGTGGCCATGGCTTGACTGCGTGGAACTCCTGGGAAGTCTTCCCTCTGTAACTTGCCAGTGGTCTTGAAAGCACAAATCAGTACCTGGCATGTGTCATTCTGCCACCTAGTATTTTGGCCCACTGTTCACTTAGCAGAGTTTATATGTTGATGAATGTAAAAAGCATACGTGCAATATCATATGAAAAGTACACGTGTTAAGCTAGGGTTAGAAAGGATCTGGCTCCAAAGATGCCTTTGGTTGGCTTCAGGCTCTGTGTTATCCCCCCTGACTCTGCTACTTGAAGTTTCTTCTTAGCCCAAGCTGTACCCTGCCTGACTAGTGATTTGCTGTAGACTCATCTGTGTTGCCTCAGCTCCTTTCTTTCCCAGTTAGATTGAAGACTATTTTACAAGTATAGTTTAAGGCATTTAACCAGTCTTGTAGGGGCTGGTGCTGTGGCGTAGTGGGTAAAGCTGTGGCCTGCAGTGCTGGCATCCCATATACGTGCCAGTTCAAGTCCCAGCTGCTCCTCTTCTGATCCAGTTCCCTGCTAATGCACCCACTTAGGAGACCTGGAGGAAGCTCCTGGCTCCTGGCTTCAGGTTGGCCCAGCTCTGGTCATTGTGGCCATTTGGGGGGGTGTACCAGCAGATGGAAGATGTCTCTGTCTCTGTCTCTCTCTCCTCCTTCTACTACTCTATAACTCTGCCTTTCAAATAAATAAATAAATCTTTTTTAAAAAGATCTGTATTGGTTTCCTGCATATATACTATTATTTCTTTTCTAAAAACCTTTATTACATTTAGCATGAAAATTTAAAAAAAACTTTTTTCTATTGTATTTGAAAGGCAGAGAGATACTCCACCTGCTAATTCACTCCCCAAATGACTGTGATAGCCAGAACTGGCCAGGCCAAAGCCATGAGGCTGGAATTCTATCCAGGTCTCTCATTTGGTTGGCAGGCACCCAAGTACTTGAGTTATCATCTACTGATTTCCAGGGTGCACATTAGCAGGAAACTGTGTCAGAAGCGGATACTCATGGGGCTGGTGCTGTGGCGCAGCAGGTTAACGCCCTGGCTTGAAGTGCCAGCATCCCATATGGGTGCCGGTTCAAGATCTGGCTGTCCTTTTCCCATCCAGCTCTCTGCTATGGCCTGAGGAAGCAGTAGAAGATGACCCAAGTCCTTGGGACACTGCATCCACGTGGGACACCAGGAAGAACCTCCTGGCTCCTGGCTTCAGATTGGCGTAGCTCTGGCTGTTGCCAACAATTGGGGAGTGAATCAGTGGATGGAAGACCTCTCTCTCTCTGTCTCTCTCTGTGTAACTCTGCCTTTCAAATAAATAAATAAATCTTAAAAAAAAAAAAAAGAAAAGAAAAGAAAAAAGAAAAAGAAGTGGATACTCTGCACTGATCTGAAGCCAGGAGCCAGGAGCTTCTTCCAGGTCTCCATGTGGATCCAGGGGCCCAAGCATTTAGGCCATCCTCCACTGCCTCCCAGGCCACAGCAGAGAGCTGGACTGGAAGAGGAGCAACTGGGACAGAATCTGGCGCCCTGACCGGGACTAGAACCCACCAGCGCCACAGGTGGAGGATTAGCCTAGTGAGCCACAGCACTGGCCTTAGCTTTCTCACTCTTAGAGCATCCAAGAGTCTAATCAACATCTAGAAAATTACCATGGCTTCAGTAAGAGCTTTATGTTCCTCAATGACTGCATTATTGTGTTTTGTCATTTTTCTTGGTATTTTATACTCCTGTCTTTTATCTTTTTTTTTTTTTTTTTTTTTTTTTTTTTTTTTTTTTGACAGGCAGAGTGGACAGTGAGAGAGAGAGACAGAGAGAAAGGTCTTCCTTTGCCGTTGGTTCACCCTCCAATGGCTGCCGCGGCCAGCACGCTGCGGCCGGCGCACCGCGCTGATCCGATGGCAGGAGCCAGGAGCCAGGTGCTTTTCCTGGTCTCCCATGGGGTGCAGGGCCCAAGCACCTGGGCCATCCTCCACTGCACTCCCTGGCCACAGCAGAGGGCTGGCCTGGAAGAGGGGCAACCGGGACAGAATCTGGCGCCCCAACCGGGACTAGAACCCGGTGTGCCGGCGCCGCAGGTGGAGGAAGCCTAGTGAGCCGCAGCGCCGGCCATCTGTCTTTTATCTTAAAGCTGACTTATCTA
Source organism: Oryctolagus cuniculus (assembly GCF_964237555.1). Lineage (NCBI taxonomy): Eukaryota > Metazoa > Chordata > Mammalia > Lagomorpha > Leporidae > Oryctolagus > Oryctolagus cuniculus. The sequence continues at coordinate 152,129,382 of NC_091436.1, forward strand.
CAAAATCAGTCTCACATTGTCTATTACTAAAATATTACTTTACAAATAAAAATCCTTACCGATACACTGCTTGAATTTGATGGTTTTTTTTTTCCTCTCATTTTTTTCCCAAGCCATGTGTGTCACAGGAAACCTAAAACCTGTATTAAACTATTTGAACATAATTCAGAGTTGGGGAATTGGGTAAAATAGATGGCTCTACAAATGATCTTATTTGAGCCTTTTGAATAAGATTATAATGAATTGTTATTTGTTCTCCCAGAATAGAGATTATCATGCAACAGGTAATTTCTGCAATGTGGCTGTAGAACTTGGGAATTTAGTTTAGCTTCAGTAAGTGACAAATTTTAAAAAGCTACATTTATTCTCTGTCATTTAAATTGGTTCTTCTGCTTTTCACTGGCAATTCCATTTATCATTATGCTTTAAATTATGCTGTCTTAGTCTTATTTTTCTATTATTACACATTTTTGTGATTTCTTTCCTTCCTCCTCTTTACACAAACTGATTTTAAATGCTGCTGAGCAAGATATGACAAAACAGTCCAACAGAACGCAGCAATGGTGTCTATGCTGGGCTAGATGATTATAGAAAAAAAAAGATTGCAGACAAATATCCATGAATTTTTGAAAAAATCGTATAATGTAAAATCGCATTAAAGGAGTGTACCTGAGCTCTGCTGAATAAGTGGAAGCCTATTAACACCCACGGAGTCTCTACTGCAGAAAGGCCATCGAATACCAGGGCGCTTCAGGAAGTTCACAGAAAATGGTGCAAAAAAGCTTTGAAGTCCAGGCATCCGAGGGGCTGGCGCTGTGGAGCAGCAGGTGGCCTGAAGCACCGGCATCCCATATGGACACCGGTTCTAGTCCCAGCAGCTCCTCTTCCGATCCAGCTCTCTGCTATGGCCTGGGAAAGCAGTAGAAGATGGCCCAAGTCCTGGAGCCCCTGCACTCACATGGGAGACCTGGAAGAAGCTCCTGGCCCCTGGCTTTGGATCGGCACAGCTCGGGTTGTTGTGGCCAATTTGGGAGTGAACTAGCAGATGGAAGACCTCTCTCTCTTTCTCTCTCTCTCTGCCTCTCCTCTCTGTAACTCTGACTTTCAAATAAATAAATAAATAAATCTTAAGAAAAAAAGAAATCCATGCATTCAAAGGGGTTTCAAAAGATTCATTGAAAATGCATGTTATTAAAAAAAATCCATAGATTTCAAACTTTTTTTACAGAGACAAAGAGAAAGAGAGAGAGCTTCCATCCACTAGTCCACTCCCAAATGGTTGCAACAGCCAGGGATGGGCCAGGCTGAAGCCAGGAGCCTGAACTCCCACATCAGTGGCGGGGGCCCAAGTACTTGGGCCATCACCATTGTCTTCACAGGTGAATAAGAAAGGAACTGCATCAGAAATGGAGCAGCTGGGACTTGAACTAGTGCCCATATGGGATGCCGGCATTGCAGATAGCAGCTTAACCTGCTGCACAACAACACTGGCTTCTGATTTCAAATTTTCTTTTGGTACCCAAATAAAATTATCTTTTAATTCCATTTTTTCCATTAACTTTTTTTTAAAAAAAGATTTATTTACTTGAGAGGCAGAGTTACAGACAGAGGGAGAAACATAGAGTGATTGTCCATCCAGTGGTTCACTCCCCAAATGGCCACAACGGCTGGAGTTGAGCTGATCCGAAGCTAGGAGCTTCTTCCAGATCTCCCATGTGGGTGCAAGAGCCCAAGCACTTGGGCCATCCTCTACTGCTTTCCCAGGCCATTAGCAGGGAGCTGGATTGGAAGTGGAACAGCTGGGACTCGAACTGGTACCCATATAGGAAGCCAGCACTGCAGGTGGATGCTTAACCTACTATGCCACAGCACCAGCTCCCCCACTGACTTTTTGAAATACCCTTTTATCTGGTTGCCAAGAGAAAAATCTGGATCAAATGATAAGTACATTTTTTTCCTTCCTGATCCTTACATAATTTTTCCCTAAATTTGTTGTTGGGTGGGCATCATGGCACACTGGGTTAAGCTGTTGTTTACAACACCTGCATCTTCTATCAGTGTTGGTTTGAGTTCCAGTTCTTGTTCAGTTTCCTGATGATACATCCTGGGAGGCAGCAGATGGCTCAAGTGCATGGGCCCTGCCACCCACATGGAGACCTGGATGAGTTCTGGGCTCACGACTTTGGCCTGGTCCAGCTCTAAATCTTGCAGGCATTTTGGGAGTGAACTCACAGATGAAAGATCTTTCTTTCTATGTCTGTTGTGCTGCCATTCAAGCAGATAATAATTAAAAAAAAAAATTAAAAAACAACAAAAAAAATGTTCTTTAAAATCAACAGGAAAGCACAGATTTGGGAGACATTCCCCTACTGTTTGGGGGCCTGAGGATCCTATGTCTTTCCAGAAAGGAACGGTTTCAGAACCACTGCTTTCGGGGCCAGTGTTGTGGCGTAGCAGGTAAAGCCACCGCCTGCAGTGCTGGCATCCCAAATGGGTACCAATTTGAGTCCTGGCTGTTTTACTTCTGATCTGGCTCTCTGCTACGGCCTGGGAAAGCAGTAGAAGATGGTCCAAGTCCTTGGGCCCTTGCACCCGTGTGGGAGACCTGGAAGAAACTCCTGGCTTCTGGCTTTAGATCGGCACAACTCCGGCCATTGTGGCCATCTGGGGGAGTGAACCAGCAGATGGAAGACCTTTCTCTCTCTCTCTCTGCCTCTCCGTAACTCTTTCAAATAAACAAATAAATATTTAATGTGGGGAGCAACCCGGACTAGACTAAGTTACTGGAATTAAGACTTATTCTATGCATCTGCTCTCCCACAATATGGTGCTGAGAAGGGAGAAACAGCTTCTACACAGCGGCCTCCAGTTCAACCAATAAACTGTAGGACCTGCTCCTGATTGCAGGAGAGCAGCGTACTCGGCGTGTGGGTAGCAGAGTTGGGATTGGCGGAGGAGGACTATAAAGGAGGAGAGAGACAACATGCATGAGGGACATCTAAGGGGAACATCTATCTGAAGGAACACCTGTGCAGCCCCCGAGAGAGCCGGCCGGCGGTGTGCCGCTCCCCTGCGGAAGTGGGGAAAGTGGCCAGGGGGAACCGCCCTTCCACGGAGGTGGAAGGGACGGTAGCCAACCTGGGAAGAACCAGCAGCAAACCCGGGGAGGGCCGAGCAGACGAAAGAACAGCGCAGGGTCCTGTGTCGTTCCTCCACGAAGACGGGGAGCGACATAATGGTGCCGTGACTCGGATATGAAGCCTAGGCAGGGTCCTGTGTCGTTCCTCCATGAAGAGGGGGAGTGACATTTAAAAGAAATAAAAAGAACTTCTGCTTTCATGTATGGACTTGGAGTCAGATCTGGTCTCCAACTGCCACTGCCACTGCCAAATTGTGTAGGATCTTGGTCTTCAGATTCAGTCTTTTTTTTTTTTTTTTTTTTTTTTTTTTTTTTTAGATTTATTTTGAAGAGCAGAGTTAGAGAAAGACAAAGAGAATCTGTCTGGTGGTTCACTCCCCAAATGGCCGCAACAAGCCAAGAGCAAGGAGCTTCCTTCAGGTCTCTCGTGTGGGTGGCAGGGACCCAAGATCCATCTCCCGCTGCTTTTCTGCTATAGCAGGAAGTTGGATTGAAAGTGGAGCAGCTGAGACTCGAACTGGCACTCATGGGATGCTGGCATCGCAGGCAGCTTAACCTGATGCGCCATGATGCCAGCCCTGGATTTAGTCATTCAGCCTTGGATAAAAGGAAGTGAAAACAGCTATCACACAGGGCTGCAGCCAATGGGATTAAGAGCATCATGACACATCAGTGTAGCTCTGTTCCACAGAAATAAAATGCACAAATGTGAGCCACAGTAAATTCAAAAACGATGGAGGTATGTTATACTCTTTTTGTACTAAATCTTTGACATCCAGTGTACATTGTATATTACAACATATTCCGATGAAGACTAACACTTCTCAAGTGCTCAACAGCCATTAAATGGGTACTGGCCACCCAACCGCATAGCAGCACTGGTCCAGATCTGAATTAATTTGTCCAGTAAACTTGATGATCGTTTAGCAAGCAAAGCAGAAGGCATCTAACCTAAGTTGTTGAAATGGCTGCTTGGCTTATAGGAGCTTCATAATTTTGTCTAAAGTAGGCATCATCTCCTTTGGTATATACTGAATAAAAACAAATTCAAACACTGAAATACAGAAAGCAAAAATCTCTCTTCATCATTTCCAAGCTAACCAATACTATCAGCACTAACTACACATTACATTTGGTTAAGTGGGCTTTGTGATGTATCTGGAAGAATGATCAGTTTTCTTAGTGCCTCTGTAGCCTTTTTAATTTTTTTTAAATTTATTTTGTTTAAAGAATACAATTTCTTGCATTTACTATATACAGATTTGAGGAGATGATGCTTTGTCCCTCTCCACCTTCCCTGTAGCCTTTTTTTGTTGAAAGATTTATTTATTTGAAAGGTAGAGCACCAGAGAGAGAGGGTGGGAAAGAGAAAGGGGAGAAGAAAAAAGTGGGGCAGGGAGAGAAAGGCAAGAAGAAAGGTGGGGGTGGGGGAGAAGACAGCAAAATATTCCATGCACTGATTCACTCCCCAAATGACTGCAACAGCAGATCTGGGCCAGGCTGAGTTCCGGAGACAGGAACTTCATCTGGGTCACCTACATGAATGGCAGGGGTCCAAGTACTTAGGCCATTTCCACTGCCTTCCTAGCTGCATTAGCTAGGAAGACTGAAGCAGAGCAGCATTCCAATATGGGATGCTGGGGACCACAAGCAACAACTTAACCTGCTGCCCCACAATGCTCAATGCTGTCCCCCTCATAGCCCTTAAAAAAAAGATTAATTAATTTATTTGACAGGCAGGGTTAGACAGAGAGAGAGAGAGAGAGAGAGAGAGAAATCTTTCATCCACTGGTCACTCCCTAAATGGCTACAACAATCAACAATCTGGGCTGGGCCGGCAGAAACCAGGGACCAGGAGCTTCATCCAGGTCTCCCATGTAAGTGCCAGGGCCCAAGTGCTTCGGCCTTGCTCTGCTAGTTTCCCAAGTGCATTAGCAGGGAGCTGGATTGGAAGTGGAGTAGCCAGGACTCGAACCGGTGCCCATATGGGATGCTGGTGTTGTAGGTGGTGGTTTTACCTGCTATGCCACAACACTGGTTCTCACTCTGTAGACTTTTAATGATATCAGACTAGATTCTACTCCTCTGGTTTGCTTACCATTTTCATATAAAACACAATCACTCCCCCCGCCCCAGCATTTTAGTTCTGGAAATAAGTAACAATCAATATGAACTCTGCTTTATATTTTACCTACTGTGGGGAGCAGCCCGGACTGGACTGAGTTACTGGAATTAAGACTTATTCTGTGCATCTGCTCTCCCACAATATGGCGCTGGGAGAGAAGTAAACAGCTTCCGCACAGCTGCCTCCGGTTCAACCAATAAACTGTAGGACTCGCTCCTGATTGGAGGAGAGCAGCGTACTCGGCGTGTGGGCAGCCGAGTTAGGATTGGCGGAGGAGGACTATAAAGGAGGAGAGAGACGGCATGCACCAGGAACATCTAAGGGGAACATGTAGCTGAAGGAACACCTGTGCAGCCCCCGAGAAGAGCCGGCCGGCGGTGTGCCGCTCCCCTGCGGAAGTGGGGAATGTGGCCAGGGGGAACTGCCCTTCCACGGAGGTGGAAGGGATAGTAGCCAACCCGGGAAGAACCAGCAGCAAACCCGGGGAGGGCCGAGCAGACGAAAGAACAACGCAGGGTCCTGTGTCGTTCCTCCACGAAGACGGGGAGCGACACCTACTAGAGAATACCTGAAAAAAATCACTTTTTCTATACAGTTTTTAATGATAGGACCATACTCTGCATTTTGGCTCTATGGAAATCAGCAAGCTTGCTTCCATGGTCTTTTTCAAGTGCTCCTGGTCGAATGGATGAATGAACAGTGGAGGTCAGATTTACTGTTTTGGCAGGCTGGTGTCTCCAATTTCAAAGACAACACTTAACACTGGTTCTGGAAACCTAGTCTTCTGATCAGATTTCAGTCAGTGGACTGCTCACTTCCTGAATTTAGATTTTGTTATTTAAAAACCTACTTATTTACTCATGAGGCAGAGTGTTATGTGAGAAAGCGAGCTCCCACCTGCTGGTTGACTCCCAAGATGTCCAGGAACTGAGCACTCGATCCAGGTCTCCCACAGGGTGGCAGGATCCTGAGCCACATCACCTGCTGCCTCCCTGGGAATGCATTAACAGGAAGCTGGACTCGGAAGCAGAACTGGCTCTCAAATCCAGAACTCTTGATGTGGGACACACGCAGGTTAACTGGCCTCTTAACTGCTAGCCAAAACCCATCCTATGAATTTAGATTTTGTTATACTCCCTTGGAAAAGCTAGAACCACACAACCACGCTTTGTAGGAGGGTACTTCAAAAAGTTCAGGGAAGACAGAATTAAAAATTGTTTATTTTTGTGTAAAAAGTTTTAAAATCCACGCACTTTTTTCTTTTTTAAAGATTTTATTTATACCAGAGAGAGGGAGCAACAGAGAGAAAGGTCTTCCATCCCCTGGTTCACTCCCCAAATGGCTGCAATGGCTGGAGCTGGGCCAATCAGAAGTCAGAAGCTTCTTCCGGGTCTCCCACGAGGGTGTAGGGGCCCAAGGACTCGAGCCATCTTCCCAGGCATTAGCAGAGAGCTGGATAGGAAGTGGAGCAGCCAGGACTCGAACCAGCGTCCATATGGGATGCTGGCACCGCAGGCAGAGACTTTGCCCACTAGTCACAGCGCCGGCCCCCTCACTTTCTTCATAATGTGCATTTCCCATATATTTTTTGAAGTCCCCTTATATTCATGGAGCTAAGGACCTTTTATACCATATACATTTATCTTTTCATTCCATCTTCCCATGAACTTTCTGAGTTCTGTGCAAAGGGAAGACCAGGCCTGGGAGGCAGGGGGCAGCAGCAGGGTTCAGGGAGTGGAGCACCCCCAAAGTCACAGGAGCGCAGGGTTGGAACTACTGTCCAACGCGGTGCTTAGCCCCACGTGTCATGAGTACGCAATGAAGTGATCTTGGGCCTTGGGTCCCTGTCTCACGTTTTCCACCAGGGCAGGTGGGAACGATGCGGGACAGGAGTGGGGTTCCCAGGGAGGAGGTGCCCGGGAAGACTGCGGGTTCCAGGTTTAACCAATCAGGGGAATAGCAGAACACAGCTAACAACCAATCACAGCGCTGGCAGCATAAAAGCCCCATCAGGGGGCTGGGATTGGTAATCCGGTCTAGCCTATCCTGACAGTAAAAGGGGCACAAACAAGCACTTTATCCTCTCTTAAAGGGGCTCGGTCCCTTTTCTCGTTCCTTCCAGGGACCGTTCAGGGTCTCCCAAGCGGACTCCCAGGCGCCCTCCGCATTCCGTCCTAAAGAAATCCACCCGAGAACTTCGCACGGGGAAACAAAGCCTAGACGCAGCCCTCGCGAAGGTCCCCGCTCCGCCAGACTGCAGTAAAGCTGTCGGTATTCCTGCTCAGGCAACAGTAACTGGGCTCGGGCTGCAATCCCGGGCAAAATGCAAAACAACAACAAAGACAGCCAAAATCCCCAAGTCGCAAAACCGACCTACAGAACACAGAGTCCGTGTGACTCGGGCTTCCTGCAAACAGAAGTCTTCCGGGGTTGAGTTGGCAGGTAGGAGATTCGTCCCGCTGGTCAAGTCCCAGATCTGGTTCTGACAGCAAGGTCAGAGGGCAGGGTCAGAGGGCGGGGTCAGAGGGCAGGCCGCCAGGGAACCATGGGCGCGCCGCACACGCCGCTGCCTACGACGCAGGCGCAAACACAGGAAAGGGCGGGCGCAGGGGATCCGCCGGCCCGCGGAAGCCCCGCCCCTCGCCTTGCGTCAGCGTCACGTGGTCTTCGGGAGTCCGGGCGCGGACTAGGTAGAGGTATTCCGCCGCGCGCTAGCCCCTGCGGCGACCGTGGGGACCGGCGTGAACTGGTTGTGAACCTGGTACGGGGCGCCGCTGCCGCCACAGCTACGTGCGCTGGCCACGCGGGTCGTGCGCCTGCACCCAGTAAGTGTGAGAGAGGCAGCGGGAGGTGAGGAGGCAGAGAGCGGGGTGTGCGCTGCCGTGTCAGTCTCTGTCGCGCCTGCCAGCGCGAGGCCGTGTTCTGTTCTGACGGCGGCGGGGGTTAGGGGTGCCAGGGCTGCGAAACGATCGCGGGGTAGCGGGGGCGACGACCTGGGGAGCCGGTGGGACAAGGCCCGCACCATTGGCCGGTCGGTTTTGGCGCGCTCTCCCTTCCGCGTTCCAATTGGCTGGCTGGCGGCTGCCCGCCTTCCCCATTGGCCCCGAGGCGCGGTGGGCGGGCGCCTGGGCCTGTCCGTACCAGCTGCAGCCCCTGGGCGTCTCACACTGGCTCTTGGGGGAGGTCGCGGGTCCTGCCCCTCGGGTTGGAATCGTGGCTGCTGTCGGTGTTAGTGGTCCCCCCTGCCCCTCGGCGCTTCCTCGGCGCCCGGCCCTGCGCTGGACTTTTATTCTAGTTGTGTAAAGGAATTAGAGAGTAGCAGCAGGTAAGGGGCCGGGGGGCGGGTGAACGTGTGAGGGGTTAGACATGATCGGTGGCTCCCATAAAGCCCGCTTTATGTCTCACCTGAGCTAGGGGTTTGACGAAGCCCCTCCAGTTCCATGCCGTTGGGTTACCTTTTTCCAGCGTTGCTCGTGACCCGCTAGTGGATCCCGACGGCGCCACACACACACGCCTGAGGCGTTGTTGCACAAGTTTTCTCCGATCGCCTGAGTGTGCATGTCCCAGGGCGTACTGGGAATGTGTTCCTGCAAGGTGGGGTGGGGTGGGGGCGTGCTCAGAGCACACCGAGTAAAGGCTGGGGGCACTGGGGGGGGGGGGCGGGTCTGCAGGGAGTCTGGCCGGCGGTCCGCTGGACGGCTTTAGGTCCCCCTCTTCCTTGCCCGTTACTCCTTCAGATCGTGGGGTGCACATTCCGTGCACGTGTAACATGCGTAATCTCCCTAGACCCCTGTTAACTCGCATCAAACTATTTCGAAAGCCGAGTTTGTTACAGCTCAACTCTGCCTTTGACGGTAAAGTTCGGATGCTGTTCTTTACGGATGGACTTGGACACACCCAAGCAATCGGTTTTGCTTTTCCCCATGCTGATTTCTCATTTCTTTGAGAGCCCTGTATTTAAACCTGGACATCATCGTGTTTTGTAAATTTGTTTCAAATGCACGCTTTTCCTTTTGTAATGAGAATATTTTACTGTCAGAGTTATTGTGTATGTGTAGGATGCAGATACCAGGAGTCACTATAGTCACCTTAGCTGTTGACAGGGTAAAGTATAGAGGAAGAAGGGTAATTCTAGGATACCTCAAAGTGTTCATGGAAAAACAGAATTAAAAGATAAGCTCGGGGGCCGGTGTTGTGGCGCCGGCATCCCATATGGGCGCCGGTTCTAGTCCCTGCTGCTCCTCTTCCAATCCAGCTCTCTGCTATGGCCTGGGATAGCAGTGGAAGATGGCCCAAGTCCTTGGGCCCCTGCACCTGTGTGGGAGACCCGGAAGAAGCTCTTGGCTCCTGGCTTCAGTCAGCGCAGCTCCGGCCTTTGTGGCCTTTTGGGGAGTGACCCAGCGGATGAAAGACCTCGCTCTCTTTCTCTCCCTCTCATTGTCTGTAACTCTCTCTCAAATAAATAAATAAAATCTTAAAAAAAGAAAAAAGATAAGCTTAGGGGCCAGAGTTGTGGGGCAGCGGATGAAGCTGCTGCCTGGTCACTGGCATCCCATACAGGCACAGGTTCATGTCCTGGCTGCTCCACTTCCGATCCAGCTCTCGGCTAATGGAATGGGAGAGCAGTGGGAGATGGCCCAAATGCTTGGATCTCTGCCAAAATAAAAAAAAATTTTTTAAGGTCAGTTTATTTGGGAACACATAATGTTTGAAGTCCATGCTTCGTTTTTTCACAATATGCATGTTCATGAACCTTTTGAAGATCTCATGCATAGATTAAAGCATTTTTTTTTTTTTTTGCACCACAGCTTACCTTTCAGCTGTTTTTCATGAACTTTCTGAAGGACTCTTGTGCTGTGTGGTGGTGTGATGTTTATAAATAAGTGAATCTAGACTCCTCCAGGTGCAACCCATATTCTGCTTTTTAATTACTAGTCTTTTGTGCTTCACCAGCTTTATAATGAATCCCAGTATGAAGCAGAAACAAGAAGGAATCCAGGAGACTGTAAAGGTATGTAATAGAATCACTTTAATCTGTTGTGATTAAAAGCATGTGGTTAAAAGTATTTTGGTAGGGCTGGTGTTGTGGCGTGGGGCCCCTACCACCCGAGTGGGAAACGTGGATGAAGCTCCCGGTTCCTAGCTTCCATCTGACCCAGCCCTGGCTGTTGTGGTCATTTTAGGAGTGAACCAGTGCATGGAAGGTCTTTCTCTAACTCTGACTTCCAAATAAATAAAGTCTTTTTTAAAAAAATAGTACTTTGGCATAATTTAGACCAATTTAACCTGACTATAATTTCTATAAACTTTGAGCTACTGGCTTTTTACTTAGAGGACAACTATACAGTAGAGAACTTATATGGGATGAGATGTCTTTATTTTACTCTTCATTTTCTTTCAACAATGCTCTGCAGCTTTTGGTGTTTTACATTACTTTTGTTAAATTTCATCCTGGGTATTTTATTCTTTTTTATGCTATTGTAAATGGAGTTGTTCCTTAATTTGATTCTCTGATCATTGGTACCATATAGAAATACATATCCTGATCTTTTTCCTGCAACCTTCCCAAACTTGATAAGTTCTAATAGGTTTTTAGTAGACTCTTTAGGATATTCTATATGTAAGATTATTGCTTTGTTTCTGTTTTTATATTTCATAAGAATCAGTATCTTTGACCACAGAGACACATTTTGTATTATATTACGCATTTTCAAAGTACATCATATTATCATCTAACCTGTTTTATTTACAATGCCTTTTGAATTCCTGTATTACACTCACTAGAAATCTTATTCTAAATATTTACTCTTATAACAATAGAAAAGAGTTGGTTTATTTTTGAGTTTGTGATTTTGATTGGGTCCACATTTATGATTCTGAAAACTTTAATTTAGCTGAGTTCTACCCCAGAACTAAAACACTGTGAGGATCCTGGTAATTGGGCCCCATCTTTAGTAACTATCAACTTGCAAATTTAAATAAAAGCCATTAATATATAGAATCAAGTGGCTTTTCATAGAATGTTTTTGTTTGGTATTTTCCAGGATCTTTACATTATTTTTCTCAAATAATATTTTGAATTTGATAACTTCTTTCTATTATGCTTTGTGTTTATTTAAACCTATTATGGAAAATTTTCAAATATTAAAAAATGGAGTCAGTAGTATAATCATGACTGTTTTATCAATGGACAGCCAGTCTAATTTCTTCTGTTACTTCTCCTTTTCTCCACTGGGCAAGCTTGAAGCAAATCTCTGTTTATATAATTCCAGCAGATCCTTATATTTAAGAAAAAAAAGTCTAATGTTTTTTAGCTCAACAGAACTTAAAAAGGGAACCTGGGTTCTCTTTGGTTCTGATTCTGCCTCCAAGAGACCATGGGTGGGTTAGGTAGTTGTCAGTTTGCTTATCTCCAGACTAGAACTAGATGTGTAAAAGTGAATTTTAATTGAGGTTTGATGTATTCCATGATTCTATGTCAGTTATGTGCAAAACTGTGTCCCAGTATGCTGCTTGTGTACATTTTTGTGAGTGGAAAGTCAAATTGCTTTCTAAAGAAATTAACACTCGTTACCATATAAGAAACTTCAGGCTTCAAAATTCTATTATTGTAATGCATAGTATGCAGAAAATAATCATCTTACTCTTTTTTTAGGCTACATTCTATAAAGCTTACATGCATAAAGGTTAAGTCTTAGAAATAGTCATTTTTGTGCATAGCAGTAACTTAACTGGTTTTTTTGACCATTATTAACAGCAAGCATTTAAATAAATTAATAGCTTGTATTATTCAAGTTCCAAGGTTAATTTTTCTCCTGTTTGTCTGGAGACTGTTGACTAATCTATAATCTAAATTATGTCTGAAATGTTGGTGTAATATTTGTTCTCCCAGTAGTTGGCATTTGTTCTTCAGTTAAATAGTTAGATAATAATCAGCAGTAGAAGCTTTACCGTGGGAAAGGTGAGCTCTTGTCATGTGAAGTACAGTGTGGAATCAGTAACTTTCTCACGCTGGTATGGTGTCATGTTCTTGCTAACCTTGTTTGAGTATTCACCATTGTTTGCTATCCCATGGTGGCAGTATAACTAATGATTTTTGTAAAAATAGAGGGAGCTTTCAGATTAGTAAATACACAGGAAGGTATTTACATATTAAAAGAAGGCAATATTTTTTCTAAAACAATAGCTTGGGCATTTTCGATTCCTTTGTATGCATCAAAAACTGATGTTTAAGTTGTCTACTTCAGGCAAATCTGCTACAATCAGGTAACAATTGAGGGGGTGTCTCATGGGTACTTGGTTTTGTATAAAATATGTTCTTGGGGGCCAGCACTGTGGTGTAGCGGGTTAAGCCACCACCTGCAGTGTCAGCATCCCATATGGATGCTGGTTTGAGTCCCGGCTGCTCCACTTACTATCCAGCTCTCTGCTGTGGCCTGGGGGAGCAGTAGAAGATGGGCCAAGTCCTTGGGCCCCTGCACCCATGTGGGAGACCTGGAAAAAGCTCCTAGCTCCCGGCTTTGGATCGACACAGCTCCAGCAGTTGTGACCAATTGGGGAGTGAACCAGCAGGCAGAAGATTCTTTCTCTGGCTCTCTGTCTCTCTTTCTGCCTCTCCTCTCTCTGTGTACCTCTGACTTTCAAATAAATAAAATAAATCTTTTTTTAAAAAAAAGTATGTTCTTGAAAATTATGTAACTTTGGTGAATACATTTACATGTGTTCCAGGAATATTTAAAACTTAAAAAGAAGTCTGAGGTGAATCTTTTAGAGAAACAATTACTTTGCAGTATAAATAATTAACCTTTTCTCCCAGTTTCTTTTATGAATTCACGCTACAAGTGTTATGATGTTCAGTTTTATAAAACAGAATACCTGTCTAGTTTCTGTGTGGAAGGTCTTTTTAAAGAGAGTACAGATATTCCTGTTAAACTGGAATTTTTAAATTTTTAAAGAGAATACAGTTCCTCAGTTCCTGTTAAATTGGTTTGGAGAATTAGAACCTAGAAATTTTGTATATTTTTAAATATAATTAGTTGGCAGAATTATAGCAAGCATAAATTGAAATGAGAAAATGTACTTGTTTGTATCTAACTTGGGTGATAAGAATCATTCTTAAGAATTTCCTCAAACTTTATTATAATTTTGGGAAATAAGTTTCTTGGTAAAGCTAGCTTGTTCATATACATGAAAAATTATATAGCAGAATATTGGTGTTTACTCTTTTCAATTTATAGTAGGTTTAAGATTAATAATCTATATTGAAATTCACTAACTTTAGACAACTTTATAACAACTTAGTACCAAATAATGAATTATCTTCACTTTTAGAATAGCCCTGTCCCAAGAAGAACGCTGAAGATGATTCAGCCTTCAGCCGCTGGATCTCTTGTTGGAAGAGAAAATGAGGTATGTGTTACAGGGCTAGAGTGGTATGCAGATGATACTCCCTCTACATTAAACACATTTCCAAGATATTCTTGGTCCGAAATACCTAGTGTTGAAATTTGAAATAATTTAAGAATAATAATTACATGTCCCCATGGAAGTAGTTTGTTTTATTTCTTCAATTTGTGATCTTCAAAATTGCTGTGAATACTTACACAAGTCTAGTACTGCTGGATTGATGCAGTAATTTAAAAATTAACCATGGTAGTAATGTTTGATATTTTGAGAACAAAATGTTGGATTCTTTCATTTATCCCTGTATGTAAATGATGAAATCATAGATGAGCAGATCTAGACTTGCAGACTGAAAACACTGCTGCTCTGTGCTACTAAATTTAAATACAGGTTTAGTGTCCCGGATCCAAAATCAGAGTTGTGAAATGCTCTAAAATCTGAAACTTTTCAAGTGCTGACATGATGCAAAAAGTAGAAAATTTTAAACCTGACCTCAAGTGATAGGTTGCAACTAAAATACAGGAGCACTAAAAATATTTATAGAATTACATTAAAGCTATGTGTATAAGGTGTATATGAAACATAAATTTATTTCATGTATAGACCTGGGTACCATCCCCAGGATATCTTGTTTTATCTTAAATATTCCAAAGTCTAAAAAAATCTGAAATATGAAACTCTGCTGGTCCCAAGCACTTTGGATAAGGGATAGTCAACTTACACAGTATTTAAAAACAGTAAAAATAATTTTAGCTAAGTCTTTGATACAAGTATAATTCAAAATACCTTCTGGAACAAAATTCTTAGGTTTCTTTACATTTTGATAGTTCTGAGTTGTGTAAGTTTTTTGAAGATCAAAGATGCTGTGTGTGTGTGTGTGTACACAGTAATATACAGATGACAAAACCACTCAGTATTTTGTTAATTAAATCAAAGTTGATGAGATGAATGGGTGTTTCCATTATAGTTGGCCAAAGGCTTATCAAAAAGGAAACATCGAAATGACCAGTTAACAGCGAAGACTTCCAGTCCTGGAGTTGTTACTGTCTCAGAACACAGTGAAAACAAAAATCTTGAAGGAGTCACGCAAGAAGCATTTGATCTTATGGTTAAAGGTATGAAAAGATATATGATTGCTGTCTTTAAGAATATAAGGTAAAAGATATTGTGAATTATGCCTATAACTTTTTAAAGATTTATTTATTTATTTGAAAGTCAGAGTTACACAGAGAGAGAGAGAGAGGGGTCTTCCATCTGCTGGTTCACTCCCCAACTGGCTGCAATGGCCGGAGCTGCCCCTGTCTGAAGCCAGGAGCCAGAAGCTTCTTCTTGGTCTCCCAGGCGGGTGCAGGAGACCAAGGACCTGGGCCATCTTCTACTGTCTGCCTAGGGCATAGCAAAGAGCTAGATCGGAAGTGGAGCAGCTGGGACTTGAACTGGTGCCCATATGGGATTCTGGGACTGCAGGCGGTGGCTTTACCTGTAGGCCACAGCGCCAGCCCCCTGCCTTTAACTTTGAATATGGGCATGATATTTGCTTGAACATTTTGATAGTATGAATTTTTCTTGTGATTATAAATATATAAACAGTATAAAATTAGACAGGTATGAACATTTGACTAAATCCAAATGTATATGATAGCCGGTGCTGTGGCTCACTAGGCTAATCCTCCGCCTTGCGGCGCCAGCACACTGGGTTCTAGTCCTGGTCGGGGCGCCGGATTCTGTCCCATTTGCCCCTCTTCCAGGCCAGCTCTCTGCTGTGGCCAGGGAGTGCAGTGGAGGATGGCCCAAGTGCTTGGGCCCTGCACCCCACGGGAGACCAGGATAAGTACCTGGCTCCTGCCATCGGATCAGTGCGGTGTGCCGGCCGCGGTGGCCATTGGAGGGTGAACCAACGGCAAAGGAAGACCTTTCTCTCTGTCTCTCACTGTATACTCTGCCTGTCAAAAAACAAACAAACAAACAAAAAAAAACCCCAAAAAACAAATGTATATGATATATTAAGAAAGGTGATAGTAGCTAATTTGGTGGCTATGTTACTAAATTGCCTTGTAAGGGTTTATAAGATATAAAGATTGTCTTCAGAAGAAAAATATTTAGGGAATGAATTTGGAGTAAGAAAATTGAATATCCCAGAAGAATATGAAGTAATGGTGCCAATAGAAACATGGTGGGAGTATAGTTAGTAAAGTTTTATTAGACACAAGTAAAGTTCATGACCTAGAAATAGGTTTTTTAACAATAAGATTTGTGATACTCATATCTGATATGGTTAAAATTGAGTCCTATTAATAAAGCCATAGGTGAAAAAAGTTTACCCTTCAGAGCTGATCACGGAACTCTGCAGACCCTCAGTGGGATGGTCATAGTGTTAGAATTTAAAGAGCTGCAAAGGATCCTGACAGACCATTAGCTTTGATGCTGGCAGTGGCATTGATATGGTAATTCTAAAAAAAGTTTTGTGCATATTTTAAGATTGAGCACATAAGTAATACGTTGATGCTGGGAGCCAGGTTCATAATATGGTGCATGGAAATACAAGTAGAGAATGAGGAAGGAGAGGAAGAACTCTGTTGAATTGGAATTGGGCCCATCCGTATAAATAATGGTTTTCATATAAAGTATTCTATTTTCTGGCTCTACTATTGAAAAGCCTAGAGACAAAAATGATGCATGGGAGCAGGGAGAAAATCATTTGAAGGAATTTGAACATCAAGATGAATAATGTCAAGAACAGATTCTAATACATCAAATTTAAAAAGGACATGAATCTGTACTCAGAAGTTTTCTCTTAAATTGGGGTAGGCAGAGTTCTTTTTACAGAATAATGTCAGCTACTACATATAGAAGGAGTTACGAAAACAGAGAAATCATTATTTTTCACCTACAGAGGTGATTTAAGCAAGAAACATCAGTGGAATTAATTAATACGAAAAGTTGTTAGAGAACAAGATATTAACACAAACTCAAAAGTTATACTCCACACATCATTTATTAGTTACTAAGGGCAAGTAGGATCTTCCCAAGAGAGAACGCAGATGACATCTTAACCAGTAGCCTCGTATTAGGACAAATTAGCTTGTGCTTTCCATGGATACAAGATTTACGTAATATTCCCACCAGAGATGTTTAGCTTGAATCTAATCAGGGAAACAAGCCCAGACACAAGGACAGTGTACAAAAAAATGGAGCTGAACAAATACACAAATGCACAAAATAAATGTTGCAAAAATCATTTCTGCAATGTAGTTAAGAGATAAGTGTAGTTGTTGTAATTTTCCTCAAGTATTAAAGTATTTGGAATGTTAGGGGAAATAAAATAGGAAAGGATGATTATTATGGGTAGTAATGAGTAAGGTCAGAAATTTTGAAAAATTTAGAAAAAATTGTTAGATCTTTACAGTACTTTTTAAAGTTATTTGTAAAACATTGATTTATTTTAGAAAATGCATCCTCTCAATATTGGAAAGAAGTGGCAGAAAACCGGAGGAAGGCTCTCTACGAAACACTTAAGGAAAATGAGAAAGTATGTACCGAGTGTAATTTGTACTATGTAATACTGTTCTGGATTGTTTTCCTCCTGCTGCTTAGCAAATCTGATTATAGTGCTATAGTTAGCTTTAATGTTAGCCTAACAAAAGGTTAGCTTTTTTTTTTTTTTTTTTAATCATTATTTTGAGAAAGACGACTTGCCAGTCTGCTGGTTCACTTCCCAGATGCCCACAACTGGGACAGGGCCAGGCTGAATCCAGGAACCAGAAAATTAATCAGGGTCTCCCACGTGGGTGGCAGGGACCCAACTACTTGAGTCGTCATCTGCTTCCTCCCAGGCAGGAAGATTGGAAGCAGAACGAGGACTTGAACCCAGGTACTCTGATAAAGGATGCAGGTATCCCAAGTGGCATCCTAGCTACTGCTTCAAATCCCATGCCCTAAGCTTACGTGCAAAGGCAGCTGTTACCAGAGTGAACATACAAATCAGTCTTGTGTTCAGAGCCAGCTTGGTGCTACATGTGTCTTGCCAGTTATGTCCTTGGAGGCATGTAACTTGGTTTATAGGATATAAATCTGAATACCTGAACTTTCTGTTAAATAGCTTCATAAAGAGATTGAACAAAAGGACAATGAAATTGCCCGCTTGAAAAAGGAGAATAAGGAATTGGCAGAAGTAGCAGAACATGTTCAGTATATGGCACAGGTAATAGAGGTAAGTAATTTAATATTCGTGTAGTATGATTAATGTTCAGATTCTATAATCAGATTTCTTAGGTTTGAGTCTTCATTAACTTTGTTGAATAGAATGTTATTTATCCTTTTGGCTTCATTTTCCTCATCTATGAAATGGGAGTAAAAATGCTTGCTTCACAGACTTGTGAGAATTAAATGAGTTAGAATAGATGGACAGTTGTGAAAAGTACTCACACAGTAAAATTGGATGCCTGCTAGCTATGGATATTTATTGTCAAGCAAAAGAGTTTATAAAACATAATTGGTATACTGAATAGGTTTGGTGGTTTTATTTATTTATTTAATTTTTAAGATTTATTTAGTTCAAAGAGTGGCAGAGATACCGTCTACGTGCTGGTTCACTCCCCAAGTTGCTGCACAGCCCAGGTTAGGCCAGGTCAGGCCAGGAGGCTGGAGTCACATTTCGGTCTTTCCTGTGTGTGTTAGGGGACCATTTGATGCTTTCCCGGGTGCATCAGTAGGGAGCTGGATCTTGCTGGCATCACAGGCAGCCGTTCAACCTGCTGCAGCACAGTGCTGGCCCCTAAGATTTGGAAGTAGGCAGTGTGTTTAGAAGAACTGGCCTGATGACTGTTAGTACCAGACTGGCACAGAATAGGTATTAAAGGTTAAGAAAATCTACCTTATTGATGAGAAGAAAGTTTTTTCAAATTGAAACTTTTCAGGTGCCACATTGTGGCCTTGACATTTTAGGGCCATGATGGAATTAATGTTTAAAGTTTTCATTTGGAAGTACTGTGGTCGCACTTACTCTTAACTGCCTTAAAAGTAGGGGTCCAGAGTTGATTGGAAATTTAGAACACCTGGTTCTTGATGGTGTAAAAGTACTCATTTACATTGTACTATGAAACTGCTTATTGAAAAACTTGGCAGATTATTGAACATTGATTTTGCTAAAATATCTAGCATGATAGAGACTGATAGAACACAATTTATAAAAGAGCAAGATGAAAAATCTCATGACAGCACTGAAGGTCAGCTATATCGCCTTGTGATAATGGACACGGGTTTTAAAATGTTCACTTTTATTTATTTATTTTTTTATTTAAAAGACACTGAGTGATAGAACTCTCCATGACTTTGAATCGCCGGATAGTCAGGAATTCGATTCTGAAGAGGAAGCTGGGGAGGATTCTGAAGGGGAAGACTCAGAAACGGGCACATGCGCTGAAGAAATAGTGTCTTCCTCCACGGATACCAACCCGTGAACGTGAACGTGAACGTGAACGTGAACGTGAACTTCACTAATACGTGACTCTTGAGGAACATACTGCCGAAGTTCACCTCTGCTGTCATTCTCTAGAGCAGAGTGACCACATCCTGCAGACTCTGCCAGCAAACTCTGATGTTTGACTCCTGGGGCCCTACTGTATTGGATTAAAAATACCATGTATTTTTAATCTGTGATGTTTTATGTAAATAGCATTTTCTCAGTTGTCAGACATGACTTGTATATGATAAATAAACTTTAAATCTCTTGTTGAACATTGTGTGTGTGTTGGAAGAATGAAGTATAAGTCTAAAGATCTGTATTTATGCTTTATTACTTTTTTCCTAATTCTTTGCTGTTTTGGAGGAAACCAGGGGAAATCAATCTTCCTGATTATAAAAAATTCCTTTGAAAGGCAGAGGCAAACAAGAGCAACAGACATCTCTCATCTGCTGGTTCACTCCCCCAAAAGCCTGCAACAGCCAAGACTGGGCCAGGCCAAAGCCAGGAGCCAAAATCTGAGATTTTGAGTCTCACTTGTGTGGCAGGGACTCAGGCACACGAGCCATCACCTGCTGCTTCCCAGAGTATTCACTGGCAGGAGCCAAGTCAGGAGCAGGGCTGGGACTCCAACCAGGTGCTCCAGCGAGCGATGCGGGGGCCCCAGGCAGCATCTTTACTGTGCCAAACGCCTGCCCTAAGTTCAGGGATGTTCACTGTGAACACTACTGATTCCCAGACCCCTTTTCCAGGTTTCTTACTGAGTAGCTATTGCAGTGGAGCATGGAAATCAAACTCCTCAAGAGGACACGATTAGATTGGCCAGCTAGTGGGGTCATTCTGGGAACTTGAATGATGGGTGGTGGTGAATGTTCTCACAAGAAGCAGAGTGGGGGCGGGGGAACACACTGAAGAGGTGGGGGAGTGGCTGATGGTTCACGCCTCATGCTGTGTAGCATATGTATCTGTACTACTGAGAACTCGAGATTAATTAGAGGTCTCACAGTCTTGAGGTAAGATAAGGACAAAATATGGGGCATGGTGAGAGTTACAGTTTTGGGACAATAAATTCTGAGAAGCATATAAATAATTTGTAAATTGGCAATAGAACAATGTCAGGCTTTAAAAGATTACTTAAATGGGGCTGGCACTGTGGTGTAGTGGTAAAGCTGCTGGCTGCAGTGCCAGAATCCCATATGGGCGCTGGTTCAAGTCTTGGCTGCTCCACTTCCAATCCAGCTCTCTGCTGTGGCCTGGGAAAGCAGTGGAAGATGGCTCAAGTTCTTGGGCCCCTGCACCCACGTGGGAGACCCAAAAGAAGCTCCTGGCTCCTGGCTTCAGCCTGGCCCAACCCAGGCTGCTGTCATCTGGGGCATGAACCAGCAGATGGAAGACTCTCTGCCTTTCAAATGAGTAACCATTATGGTTCCTGAACTAAGTGCTTACAAAGGGGAATTTATAGCTTCTGTATTACACAGGGCAGCTCTGCAAATTTTTTGATTAACCTAAAGAATTAATAACAAAATTAAATTTTTAAAGAAGGAATTAAAGACTGTTCTGTGTTGGGAAGGGGACTCAGCTGAGTGGCTACAAGGATGAGTCAGAGGAGCGTTAAGTAGACTAGACTGACTCACTTGGAGAACAGTGTTTCTAAAAAACGTCCAAAGTGTATTGCCAGGGTTTAGTAGCGAGGGACAAAAGAGGGAATTACAAAGGATTCTAGAAGAAAATGTAGAAGAAATTCTTAGTGACTTTGGGTTTACCAAAGAGTTCTTTCTTTTTTTTTTTTTTTTTGACAGAGTTAGACAGTGAGAGAGAGAGAGACAGAGAGAAAGGTCTTCCTTCCGTTGGTTCACCCCCAAAATGGCCGCTACGGCCAGCGAGCTGTGCTAATCCGAAGCCAGGAGCCAGGTGCTTTCTCCTGGTCTCCCATGCGGGTGCAGGACCCAAGCACTTGGGCCATCCTCCACTGCCTTCCCAGGCCACAGCAGAGAGCTGGACTGGAAGAGGAGCACCTGGGACAGAATCTGGCACCCCAACTGGGTCTAGAATCCGGGGTGCTGGCGCCACAGGCGGAGGATTAGCCTAGTTAGCTGCGGTGCCGTCCTACCAAAGATTTCTTAAATAGTACACCAAAAGCATGAATGGTATCAATACGTTGGGCTAAATAACAAAGACCAAAAGCCACACTACAGGGAAAATATTTGCAGAGCATCCAACAAAGGGTTTTCTATCTATAAAGAACTCTTAGAACCCAGTAAGTAGATGGCAAACACATGAAAACATGCTTAACATTTGCCATTAGGGAAGTGGAAATTATGCCATGTGTAGTGATGTACTGCCAAGTACCCATCAGAATGACTTAAGTGTTAAGGATGTGAAGTTGGGGCCAGCACTGTGTGGCGTGGCTGTGACAGTGAGTAAAGCTGCTGCCTGGGTGCCAGCATCCCATATGGGCACCAGTTCAAGTCCCAGCTGCTCCGCTTCTGATCCAACTCCCTGCTAATGTGCCTGGGAAGAGCAGTGGGAGATGGCTGAAGTGCTTGGACCCCTGCACCCACATGGGAGACCTGAAAGCAGCTCCTGACTCCTAGCTTCAGAGTGGTCCAGCTATGGCTGTTGGAGCCACTTGGGGAGTGAACCAGCGGATGGAAGATCCCTCTCTGTGTCCTTCTCTGTAACTCTGCCTTTCAAAAAAAACCCCAAATGACTCAAAAAAAAAAAAAAAAAACCAAAACCAAAAACAAAAAACCAAGCTTTTGAGGGGCTGCCGTTGTGGCGCTGTGGGTTAAGCCACTGCTTGCAATGCTGGCATCCCATGCTGGAGAGCCAGCTGCTCTCTTTCTGGTCCACTTCCTGCTAATATGCCTGGGAAGGCAGTGGAAGATGGCCTAAGAACTTGTGCCCCTGCACCCACAAGACACCCAGATGGAGCTCTGAGTTCCTGGCTTCAGCCTGGACCAGCCATGGTCATTTGGGGAGTGGATCAGTGGGTGGAAGACCCCCACCCCACCCTCACTCTGACTTTCAAATACATCTTTAAAAAAAAAAAAATGTGGGGCCAGTGCTGTGGCATAGCAGGTAAAGCTGCCGCCTGCAGTGCCAGCATCCCATGTGGGCGCTGGTTCAAGTCCCGGCTGCTTCACTTCTGATCCAGCTCTCTGCTGTGGCCTGGGAAAGCAGTAGAAGATGGCCCATGTTTTGGGCCCCTGCAACCGTGTGGGAGACTTGGAAGAAGCTCCTGGCTCCTGGCTTTGGACTGCATAGCTCCAAATTCGAAGCCAATTTGGAGCCAATATGCCAATCCGGAGCCAGGAGCATCCTCCGGGTCGCCTACATGAGTGCAGGGGCCCAAGGACATGGGCCATCTTCCACTGCTTTCCCAGGCTATAGCAGAGAGCTGGATCGGAAGTGGAGCAGCTGGGACTGGAACCAGTGCCCATATGGTATGCCAGCACTGCAGGCAGCAGCCTTACCTGCTACGCCACAGCGCCAGCCCCGTAACTGTTTCAAATAAATATCTCTCTCTCTTTTTTTTTTTTAATGTGAAGCATTGAGATTCTGTGATGTTGGTGGCAATACTCAGTGTTATTCTATACAACAGCCTTTTCACCTAAGGGTATTGTGTGAGACCCAAGAGAAATGAGAGCATACATTCACTTGAAGA
The DNA here is from genome assembly GCF_964237555.1 of Oryctolagus cuniculus. Classification (NCBI taxonomy): domain Eukaryota; kingdom Metazoa; phylum Chordata; class Mammalia; order Lagomorpha; family Leporidae; genus Oryctolagus; species Oryctolagus cuniculus. The sequence continues at coordinate 152,152,177 of NC_091436.1, forward strand.
CTGGTTCACACATTATTAGTTTTAATCGTACTATCCAAAATGTCTTGGCAAGTGAGTGGATAAACGATTATGATATAAGTATATTGGAATGCTGGTTAGAAATGAAAGGCAGAGCTATAGAGAGGCAGAGCGCTTCCATCTGCTGGTTCATTTGCCAAATGGCTGTAACAGCCAGGGCTGGCCCAGGCCAGGAACCTGGAACTCCACCCTGGTCTCCCATGTGAGTGCAGGGGCTCAAAGACCTGGGCCATCCTCCACTGCTTTCCCAGGTGCACCAGTTCAGAAGTGGAGCAGCCGGGACTTGAACCAGCGCCCATATGGGATGGCACAACGCTGGCCACTAACCAGATTCTTAAAGCACTGCCAAGAAGACAGGCCTTCAGCGGTTTCTGGTTAAACCTGCTAACTGAACACAGACATTTAGCTTCTCTTTATCCCCAAACTCCATTAAAAGGACAGCAAACAACAAAGATGTAATCCCACAACGAGAAAGAAAACTTAAGGTGAGGCAAAAGTGACAATCCAGGCTACAGAAGAAAACAAAAAAGAAAACATAGGTATTGCTAAGCATTTCCATTTCTGGAAGTTTATCCTACAGATACAATCTCACATGTGTGCAATGACATTACTTACAGTTATTATGAGAACTCCGAACTACCAAACAATCCACTACTCTAGGACTGGCTAAATAAATTATAGTGCAGTTACACAGTGGGATACTCTGCAGCAGTAGAAAGGAATGAGTGAACTCTAAGATGTAGAGCCAAATCGCAGATAAATCACTGCTGTGTATAGAATGCTTCCATGTGCTAAAACTAAAAGGACTAAGAAAGGGATGCGTGCTGAATTTTCTTGTATACACACAGAACATCTCTGGAAAGATTTAGAAACCACTTCTTTACACTATCGTATCTATCAATCATAGATCTATCTATCATCAATCCATCCATTTCTGTGGCAGAGAGATCAGTCACCTGCTGGTGTACTCCCCAGATACCTACAACAATGGTGGCTGGGCCGGGTCTCCCCCGTGAGTGGGAGGGACCCATGTACTTGCGCCCTCACCACTGAGCTGGATGCTGGGCCCTGGCACTCCTGGGCGGGCAGCGCAAGCCTTACCGCTAGGTCAAATCCATATCTGCTTCTAATTTGTAGCATACTCGCTGCTCATGCCTATTTCATGTTTTCTTCTTGAAGTAGGAAGCTCTTACAGCTGCCCTACTCAGGGCCTCCTGCTGTGTGGGTGGTGTGCCTGACTGGTGACACTGAGAAGAACACACAGTGTCTGGCCAGCCCTTCCCCCTTCTCTGAGCCTGAGGGCTCTCGTGGGCGTGTGCTCTGCTGCTCCGCTTGCTTCCAGACAGGCTGAAGTCAAATTATCAATTAAGTGATGGAAACAACACAGTTGGGAGTACAGTTTTCCAAAAACTTACCTCCCATTTGTTTTCAGGAAAGTACTTGAAAAATGTCCAAATTCAAATTTGAGAATGAACCAGGAAGAGACACTGTACAGCAAACAGAGGTTCCAACATGAGAGGGTAATGGGGGCTGCTGGATGCTAAAGGGGACCCCTATAATATGGATGGGGTCGCTGTGTGGAAGGCAAAAGGACGCTGGGCTGAGTGCTGCCGGGCTGTCATCAAGAAGAAGCTACAGGGGCCAGTGCTGTGGCATAGTGGGTTAAGCCATGGTCTGCAGTGCCAGCACCCCACATGAGTACCGGTTCAAGTCCTGGCTGCTCCACTTCCAATCCAGCTCCCTAATGCACCTGGGAAAGCAGTGGAAGAAGGCCCAAGCACTTGGGTCCCTGCACCCATATGGGAGACCTGAAAGAATCTCCTGGTTTGGGGCCGGTGCTGCGGCAAAGTGGGTAAAGCAGCCACCTGCGGTGCTGGCAGCCCATATGTTGCGCCAGTTCGAGTCCCATCTGGTCCACTTCCAATCCAGCTCTCTGCTTTGGCCTGGGAAAGCAGTGGAAGATGGCCCCAGTCCTTGGGCCCCTGCATCCATGTGGGAGACCCAGAAGAAGCTCCTGGCTCCTGGCTTTGGATTGGTCCAGCTCTGGCCGTTATGGCCAACTAGGGAGTGAACCAGTGGATGGAAGACCTCTCTCTCTCTCTCTCTCTCTCTCTCTCTCTCTCTGCCTCTCCTTCTCTCTCTGTGTAACTCTCTTTCAAGTAAATAAATAAATCTTAAAAAAAAAAAAAAAAAAAAAAAAACAACTCCTGGTTCCTGGCTTCAGCCTGGCCCAGCCCCCGCCCTTGCACCATGCTGGGGAGTGAACCAGCGGATGGAAGATCTCTCTGTAAGTAACTCTTTCAAATAAATTAGTCTTTAAAAAAGAAGAAGAAACTGGAGCCAGCACTTCCTCAGTGTGTGGTTGAGAGATGTTAAACACAGGGCGGAGAATGTGGAATACAAAAACAAATAAACAAAACCCTGGGAAAACAGAGTTGTACAGGAAGGAAATGTAATCACGCTGTACTATAGGACTTAGCCATGAAAACCACTGAACTAACTGTGTTGCAATCAGCAGTTGTGACAATTAAGAGAGGAAGGGGAGGACAGATGGAGGTGCCCAGTCCTCGTTCACCGTAAGGCGATAGAAAGAAAGATGCTACAATTGAAGACGAACAGCAAAGAAACAGCGGTATGAGTCACTCAGAAATATGGTGCTAAATAATACAAACCTAACAGCCAGGGTTCAGATGGTTACCCCTGGGAGTATAAACAGCAGGGAACATGGGACCACTGCTTCTTGGGAGAGAGCCTGTATTACCTGCCTTTTTAATTTGGATTTTTTTTTTTTTTAACAGGCAGAGTGGACAGTGAGAGAGAGAGACAGAGAGAAAGGTCTTCCTTTGCCGTTGGTTCACCCCACAATGGCCGCTGCGGCTGGCGCACCTTGCTGATCCGAAGCCAGGAACTAAGTGCTTCCTCCTGGTCTCCCATGGGGTGCAGGGCCCAAGCACCTGGGCCATCCTCCACTGCACTCCCGGGCCACAGCAGAGAGCTGGACTGGAAGGGGGGCAACTGGGACAGAATCCGGCGCCCCGACCGGGACTAGAACCCGGTGTGCCGGCGCTGCAAGGCGGAGGATTAGCCTAGTGAGCCGCAGCGCTGGCATTTAATTTGGATTTTTAAAAATATAACAAAAATTTCCTAAATTGGAGAGGCAGAGTGGGACAGAGAGGGAGGGGAGGGGAGGGGCGGGGCGGGGAGGAGAGGACGCTCTCGTCTGCTGGCTCACTCTCCGAATGCCCACCACGGCTGGAGCTGGCCAGGTCTCCTACGTGGGCATTGCTGCTGCTTCCCTGCTGTTCTCTGCTGCACATCAGCAGGAAGCTGGAGTCAGGAGCTGAAGCCGGAAATAGAACTCAGTTACCCTGATGTGACTGGCAGGCTTCTAACAGGAGCCTCACCTGCTGTGGGTGGTCCCTGCCTAGGCTTGGCCCACCTTCTGGTCTCCACACAATAAAGAATTCAGGGAGGAGACACAGGGAAAGGTGAACAGGAAAGCAAGATTTATTTAAAGGGAAAGAGGGTGGGCAAGCTCACGACAGGATGAGCTGGAATCAACAAGGTTCGGGCCATCCTTTTATCAGTCTTGGAGGCATAGGAGGTGGTGTCTGGAGTGGGGCTTAATTGAATATTCAAACTATGCAGAGTTTGGGGCAGGGCTTGGGCCACATCTATTTCCATGCCTTTTTGGGAAATCTCTAAAAGCATCAGTGTGGGCAATGAATTTATTAATTTCCATCCCAGGCTGCCTCCTGCAGAAGTAGAAATACTAAGTGGACACAGATACCATCTGTGAATGGGAACAGAAAATGTAATTATTTAAAAAAAATTTTTGAAGGCTTATTTGAGAGGCAGAGTTACAGAGAAGAGAGGGAAAGACAGAGACAGCAAGTGCTTCCACCTGCTCCTTCACTCCCCTTCCTCCTCAAGGGCAGGGCCAGGGCCAGGAGCCAGGACTTCTTCCGGGCCTCCCACGTAGGTGCAGGGACCCAAGCACTTGGGCCATCTCCCTCTGCTTTCCCAGGTGCCTTAGCAGGGAGCTGGACGGGAAGTGGAGCAGCCAGGACACGAACTGGCATTTAGCGGCTTAACGGGCTATGCCACAGCGAAGGTCCCAGGAACAGACTTTATCTTCCAGAGAGGTAACACACACACATTCATGCATGCGAGTGTGGGCAGCCCCACAGAGAAATACCCAACAGAGTTGGTCAAAGAAGTGCTCGTAAACAAACAAACAAAAAACCTGAAACAAACAAAAAAACCTGAAAACCGTACCTCCAAGCTACCGCGGGGGAGGGCCGTCCAAGTCGTCTGCAGCGGACACAAGGCGAGCAGTACCTGCAAGCAGAGTCCCCCCCCTCCCCACTGCCGACTTCCGCCTCTATTTATAAGCAAGGGCTTGGTTCCCAGTCGGATATGCAACCCGGGTGGGGTTCGAGCATGCGCTCTGGTCCTGGCCGCAACAGGTGCCTCCTGGGAAAGCGGGTTACATTGCCGGCACAAGAGTTGCAGAGTTCCACGCCCACCTAACTTTAACCACTTAGTTACACTGCATCAGTAGCGTCAGGTGAGAGTGTTGGGCTTAATGACATGATGACGTTACGGTCACCTGAGGGTCATCTCGGGGACCCAGCACACAGCTGTATTGGCTGTTTTCTGCTGGTATGGTTCTGAGTTTGCAACGTCACGGAACTAAGTTTCCTGTACACAGAAGGAGGAGAAAGTTGTGGCAGTGCCCAGCAGGGGCATTTGGACAGTGCACAGAAAGGGATGTTGGGTAGCACACAGAAAGGGGATTTGGGGGCCGGTGCTGTGGCTCAGTGGGTTAAGCCGGTGGCCTGCAGCTTCAGCATCCCACATGGGCGCTGGTTCGAGTCCCAGCTGCTCCACTTCCGATCCAGCTCTCTACTATGGCCTGGGAAAGCAGTGAAAGATGGCCCAAGTGCTTGGGCCCCTGCACCCCCAAGGACACCCAGGTGATCCTGCTACCCCAGCCATTTGGGGAGTGAATCAGTATTGGAAGATATCTCTCTTTTCTGATATCTCTCCAACTCTGCCTCTCAAATAAATAAGCCTTTAAAAAACAAAAAATAAATTACCATGGCTAACGCTTCTACTCCTATCATGCACTCAACACCATGCTGAAAGATAACCAAAAAAGCGTGTGGAAATGGGTGGGGTTCAAAGCCCTGCCCCAAACTCCGCCCCCTTTGAATAGTCCATGAAGCCTCACCCCAGACATCACCTCTATGCCGCCAGGTCGTAAAGGATGGCCCCAAACCTTGTTGATTGCAGCTCATTTTCTCCCGAACCTGCATACACTCATTCTTGAGTATGTACTTTCACTTTAAAAAGTCATACTTTCCTGCTCATCTCTTTCTATGTCCCTTGAATTCTTTCTCACCTGGAGACGAGAACATGGACCAAACTTAGCCAGGGGCCACCCTGCAACATGAGCACACGGCGCTCCTTGGAATTGCAAACTTGTACCAGTGGAGCTGTGGATTGCTCCCACCGAGTGTGCATTCCGCTGCACTTCCAGTCTTCCCCCTCTTTTTTTTTTTTTAATAAAAATCATATTATTTATCCATTTTATTATTTTATTTATTTGAGAGGCAGAGAGATATTCCATCTGTTGGTTCACTTCCCCAAATGCCTAAATCAGTGGACCAAAGCGGAGAGCCAGAATTTCAATCCGTATCTTTCACGTGGGTGGGTGGCCAGGGACATAAATACCTGAGCCATCACTGCTGCCTCTATGGGTCACCATCAGAAGGAAGCTGGAATCAGGAAGAAGCTCAGAATGGAACACAGGCACTGTGGTGTGGGATGTGGGAGGGTGTCCTTACCACTAGGCCAAATGCTTGCTCATCACAGCCCCCGGTCCCCAAGGCCTTCTGAGCAGCAAGGGAGGTTGCCAGGAAACAACCTCAGCCCGAAATATGGAGGTGGAAGTCTCGTCCTGAAATACGTAGAGCCAAAAGGATGTACAGGTGGGGCACAGTGCCCGGTGGACTGGGTTATGATTTGGCATTTGTGGGTGCCCTGGTTTATTGTCATGTAAAAACCTCTAAACTGTACCATTGCCCCTAATGTTTACCTATGTAATGCTTCTTCCAATGAATTCTCATTTCATGAACTTAATTTTATGAGTTTTGGGGCCAGCGCTATGGTGTAGCGGGTAAAGCCACCACCTGCAGTGCCAGCATCCTATATGGACGCCGGTTTGAGTCCTGGCTGCTCCACTTCCTATCCTCTCTGCTATGGCCTGGGAAAGCAGTAGAAGATGGCCCAGGTCCTTGGACCTCTGCACCTGCTTGGGAAGACCTGGAGGAAGCTCCCGGCTCCTGGCTTTGGATCAGCACAGCTCCAGCCATTGTGGCCATTTGGGGAGTGAACCAGCGAATGGAAGACCTCTCTCTCTCTCTCTCTCTCTCTCTCTGCCTCTCCTTCTCTCTCTGTGTAACTCTGACTTTCAAATAAATAAATCTTTAACAACTAAATTAAAAATTAAAAATTTTATGTTTTTTTAAAAAAGATTTATTTATTTGAAAGGCACAGAGAGAGAATCTTCCATCCACTGGTTCACTCACCAAATGGCTGCAATGGCTGGGGCTGGGCCCAGCCAAAGCCAGGAGCCAAGAACTCCAACTGGGCCTCCTACTTGGGTGGCAGGGGCATAAGGCCTTGGACCACCCTTCTGCTGTTTTCCCAGGTGCATTAGCCGGGAGCTGGATGAGAAGTCGAGCAGCCAGGACTCCAACTGGTACTCTTATGGGATGCTGCTGTCACAGGGGGCAGTTTAACTTGCTGTGCTTAGCCGGCGCCGTGGCTCAATAGGCTAATCCTCCACCTTGCGGCGCCGGCACACCGGGTTCTAGTCCCGGTTGGGGCGCCGGATTCTGTCCCGGTTGCCCCTCTTCCAGGCCAGCTCTCTGCTATGGCCAGGGAGTGCAGTGGAGGATGGCCCAGGTGCTTGGGCCCTGCACCCCATGGGAGACCAGGAAAAGCACCTGGCTCCTGGCTCCTGCCAGGATCAGCGCGGTGCGCCGGCTGCAGCGGCGGCCATTGGAGGGTGAACCAGCGGCAAAGGAAGACCTTTCTCTCTCTGTCTCTCTCTCTCACTGTCCACTCTGCCTGTCAAAAAAAAAAAAAAAACTTGCTGTGCTACAATGCCAGCCCCATGAGTTTTTTTTTACACTTGATCTTAGCCAAAAGGCTGAGAGCCGATTTTTTTTTTATTTTGAATAAGTGTATTAAAACAGAATAAATGTGATAATATGAAAACCCAGTATAGACTTTTTTTTCTAATGTGGAATCAATAGTGAAATAGATGTTTTTAAATCAGGTTAGGAGATATATTAGAAAATAGGAGGTTCCTGCTTTAATGGTAGATATTGGAGATGGTCAATCTATCATGTTTTTTTATGACAGGTGGCAAGAATTATATTCCCGCTCTCTAAATTTTTTAAGGATTTTTGTATTTGTATTTGAAAGGCAGGGTGACAGGGAGAGAGCTAGCTTCCATCTGCTGGTTCATGCCCCCAAATGGTCGCAATGGCAAAGCCAGGAGCCTGGACCTTCATCCGAGCCTCCCACACTGGTGGCAGGGACCGAAGCACTTCCAGTTCTGTAACTTTACAGCTCTGCCTGGTCCCCTCTGTATATAACACATGCTTTGATGGCTTAATTTCCCATAAGAGTGGGTGGTGTGAATGCTTCAAACAGCAGTGCTTCTTAGAAGTTGTTACTGCTGTTCACTGTATGAAAAGTTACGCAGAACTTCTTTAACCAAAACAGAAAACACTTCAGAATACTGTCTCAACTTTTATTCAACTTCCCAGGGTAATACAGGGGTATAGACAGCTGCTCCCCCCAACTGGATTTCTAGAAACTAACTCCGGTGAAAACCAACGAGGAAATACAACACTTCCGCAAAATTTTCAGGCCATCCGGACCAATTCTCAGTAGCCAACATTTGCAAATGATATTTTAGGTTATTGCAGTCTTTCAGCTCTTTCATGATAGACAGGTTATTGCATGTCATGACGGAGAGAGTATAGCATGTCCAAAACTGAATGAGGAGGTTGCTCTGTGTGTCGCCTTTGACAGCAGGCTCAAGATTGCTTTCGAAAAACCTAACGAGGATGGGAACAAACTGCAGATGCCTGGCACTTCTCTGGCTGGCATGGTTTAAGTAACACCAACATGCTACGCTCTGGAGCAGCAGGATCTTTGATTTGGACGGCATCTCCTCTTGCAACAAGAAAGCTATTTCTGGCATGTACTCAGCTGCGAATTTCCCAGCATTGGGTCCTCCTATAAAAAGAGAGAGAGAGAGCGCGCGCACATTTCCAGAAGTATTTGGTGTATCTAGTGGCTAGCAATGTCTTGGAGCTATGTGTTCACGTTCTGTTGCCAGGTAGGCGACTGCGTGGGGACTTTGAACTTTCCTCTCTTCCCTACCTCTGCTCCTGTGTTGCTGTAGACAGAACCTGTGTGTTGATAAGCAAGGAGCGATGTGCAAAGCATGGGGTGGTTACTGCCTGCCTAAGCCTCCCCTCCAGGTTCCTTTCTTCGCGTTTCTTGGAGTATTTCATGGTGTGTAAAACCTGGCTAAGTCTGTCCAGCACATCGCCATCAGAGTCTCATTCCCAGTTCTCCAGCATCAAGGGGGTGGCGGGGGCGGGGTGGGGGGGAGGCGGAGAATGGAAGGAGCAAAGAGAATGGCCAAAGGCTGAGCAGCAGTGGCCAGGGACAAACACTCCCTGATCGTCCTCATACGTGGAAGCTCGATGAGCACTGACCACACAGAAGCTGCGAGTAGCACGGTGATGGCGAGGCGAGGGTGGAGAGAGGGAGGTTGGGTACCAAGAACCAAAGCAGTTAGACAGGAGCAGTAAGTTCTAGTGTTCCTGGCACAGCACAGCACCTACAGTTTACAGCAGCTTCTTCTATGTTTTATAAAGAACTGGAGGAGAAGAGCTCCAAGGCTTCAAATCATTGGCGAGGAGAGGGACTGTTAGTTCCCCTGATTTGAGGAGTATACATTGTATCTACAGTTATTTATGTGTGGGTGTTATAAAGGAATGAGGAGGACACAACAGGCTGAGAGCGCAGCACACACTGAGAACTGTGGCTTTCACGAGCTGTTACAGGCCCTTGTTGTCCCGTCCTCCTGAGCAGACCTGGAGCAGTGTGACCTTACCAGCTTTTTCTTCCTTCCACCGCCAGCCTGGCCCTCAACCCCACTTGTGCCACATTCCTGAGCCCCAGATTGTTGCGGTTCCAAGCTCAAACTCTGTTGTCAAGGTACTAGCCAGGAAGGTGCTGGGTAGAGACCCCTGGAAGGGAGGGTGTATGGGAACCCCACCTGCCGGGGTGGGCACCACTTATCCTTCGCTTGGGAGTATCTCCTGAGCTTCTGGTCTTCTCTCCAGCCTTGTGCACCTTGGTTCCCAACAATTCTGATACCAACTGCTCCTTTTACTGTTTTCTCTAATGGACGCCATTCTTAGAGTCCATCAAACCACATCCAAGTAATTCACTTTGCCACTTCAAAAAATATCAGCTGGGGCTGGCACCATGGCGCAACAGGTTAAGCCACCGTCTGCAGCACTGGCATCCGATGTGGGCACCAGTTGGAGTCCCAGCTGCTCCACTTCTGATCCAGAGCCATGCTAATGTGCCTGCAAAACCAGCAGAGGATGGCCCAAGTGCTTGGGTCCCTGCACCCACGTGGAAGATCCGGATGAAACTCCTGGCTCCTGACTTTAACTTGGCCCATCTCTGGTTGGTGTGGCCATTTGGGGAGTCCAGCTTTGGCTTGTTGTGGGCCTTTTAGGAGTGAACCAGTAGGTGGAAGATCTCTCTCTCTCTCTCTCTCTCTCTCTGCCTTTCAAATAGATAAAAATAAATAAACTTTTTAAACAGTAGTAATGTATCAGGCTGTTTTACTCTGCATTGGCATCCTATCATGAGATTAGAATTATGTCAGCTCATAAAAACTTTATCTGAAAGGCAGAGAAATAGGGAAATGGGAAAGAAAGAAAAAGAACAAGATCAATCAATCCAGGTTTCCCACATGGGTGTCAGGGACCTAAGGCCTTGAGCCATCATCGGCTGCTCAGGGTGCCCAGGGTGCACACTGGCAGGAAGCTGGATTACAAACGCAGAGTAACCAGGACTCAAACCAGGCACTCTGACATGGGATGTGGGTGTCCCAGCGTCCTCTTAAAAGCTGCACCAAACAGCCGCTCCCGAAACACCTACTTAACAGCACAGCTGGTTAAGATCAGTACCTGTGAAAGCCAACAATCCAATTCTGTGGGCGGCTTGAGCTCTCTTTTCAATGGATGCAGAACTGTCCTTCAACGTACAGCCAAGGAGCACAATTTTTTCTTTGTGAAAAATACTTTCAGACGAAGGGATAAGCTCTTCCTCCTTTTTCTTAACAAAACAGCCCTTCACAGAGACACTCCAGAATTTACAAAGGCTGTGACACAGCCCCCTAAAACACTGTTCCATCGCAGCACAAATCCACACTCAAAAAACCTGGCTGTTCCTCATTGTGCGTGAAGGTCAAGGGTGCTTCTGGTATCCACCAGCAGCAACAGAACTTAACAGCCAGGAACTCCAGAATGCACTGCTTAGCAACACTGTGGAGAGGAACATACAAGTGCAAACCTAGGGAAAGCAACACGTGCCTTAAGCGTAGAAGACCATCTACAGTTTGAACTAAACTCTCTTTACTTTCTCTTCTCTGGTTCATCTGGTTCACAAAGCCTCAGCTTACACGGCTTTCCTGACTCATGCCTATCTGGGCACCTTGGCCCACTCTACTCCGATTTTTTTTTTTTTTTTTTTGACAGGCAGAGTGGACCCTGAGAGAGAGAGAGGGAGAAAGGTCTTCCTTTTCCATGGTTCACCCCCCAGTGGCCGCTGCGGCTGGCGCACCGCGCTGATCTGAAGCCAGCAGTCAGGCACTTCTCCTGGTCTCCCATGCGGCTGCAGAGCCCAAGGACCTGGGCCACAGCAGAGAGCTGGCCTGGAAGAGGGGCAACCGGGACAGAATCCGGCGCCCCGACCGGGACTAGAACCCGGGGTGCCGGCGCCGCAGGCGGAGGATTAGCCTAGTGAGCCGCGGCGCCGGCCTCTACTCTGTTCTAACATGCAAGTGCTTCTTTCCACTGATGTTTCACAGGATGGCACCTCTTCTGTGTGTTATCCAGAGTTCTTCCCTACTTCATTGATGGACTGCATTTTTGTGAGATCAAAGCAATCACAAGAGAACTTCCCTAACTCTCACCAGTGCATCCGCCACCGACTGCACCTGTGCCTCCATGCTGCTCCTTCCTGTTCCTATAGCCCCTCCCTCTCTGCTGGTTTCAGACAGCCCGTTCACCCCATTCAGGAAGCTGTGCTTATGCTCTTAGCTTGTCTTAATAATTCCTCCATCTCAATTGGATTATTAGCATCATCAACAGACACACCGGAAAAAGTAACTCTTGACCACGTATATTTCTTCCCCCTCCCCCGCACTGCACTTGCATTTCTCTGCTCCCTTTCGTCGGACGACTCTTCAAGCAATTGCCACAGTGACCATCTTATGTCTTTTTTTTCCCTCCATTCTCTTTTGGAATCCAAATAGGATTTTAATCTCCTGGCTCCACTGAAACTTCCCCTTTGGTTCACAGTTGGTGTTTATTCTGGCTGAATCCAAGTCTCACTTCTTCAGCATTTGTCACTCCCCTCTCCTCGACACACTTTTTTTTTTTTTTTTTGACAGGCAGAGTGGACAGTGAGAGAGAGAGACAGAGAGAAAGGTCTTCCTTTGCCGTTGGTTCACCCTCCAATGGCCGCTGCGGCCGGCGCACTGCGGCCGGCGCACCGCGCTGATCCGATGGCAGGAGCCAGGAGCCAGGTGCTTTTCCTGGTCTCCCATGGGGTGCAGGGCCCAAGCACCTGGGCCATCCTCCACTGCCTTCCCTGGCCACAGCAGAGAGCTGGCCTGGAAGAGGGGCAACCGGGACAGAATCCGGCGCCCCGACCGGGACTAGAACCCAGGGTGCCGGCGCCGCTAGGTGGAGGATTAGCCTGTTGAGCCACGGCACCGGCCTCGACACACTTCTGTCATCTGGCTTCTCAGATATTTTGCTTCTAGCAGCCCCTCTTCATTTTCCTTGGCTTCCCTTTTTTGGGGTCTTTAAATACTGGAGTGAACCTAGGCTCCCTCCTTGAGTCTTGTTTTTCTTGCTGTATGTCCTAGATGAGAGAAGCCAGGCTCATGACTCTATCATCCAGCAGATGGAAGATCTCTGTCTCTCCTTCTCTCTCTCTCTGCAGCTCTACCTTCCAAATAAATACATACATATTTTTAAAAAAGAAAATATGTATGTATTTATTTTGAAAGTAAGAGTTACCAAGAGGCAGAGGCAGAGGCAGAGAGAGAGTGAGAGAGAGAGGTCTTCCCTTCTCTGGATCATTCCCCATATGGTTGCAACAGCCGGAGCTGGGTCAATCCAAAGCCTGGAGCTTGGAGCCTCCTCTGGGTCTCCCATGTGGGTGCAGGGACTTGGGCCACCAAGCTCTACTGCCTTCTCAGGCCATAGCAGAGGGCTGGATCGAAGTGGAGCAGCTGGGACTAGAACCAGCGCCCATATGGGATGCCGGCACCAGAGGCCAGAGCTTTAACCCTCTACTTTCAAAACACATCCAAAATATATCCCTGTCTATACTCTTCAAATATATTACTGTGAGAAAGCAAAAAACAAACACAGGACATTACCAGGACAACTGGGGAAGCCTAGACCTTTGTTTTCCCGTAGAGTAAACGTTAGCCAAGGTGACTACCGTGCATCTGCAATGTGGCTAAGTGAACTAAGAGGTGCTGGAGGTGTGAAATGCGCACTGCAGTCCAAAGCCTTAGCGTGAATGACAGAATGTAAAATCTTTCATGAGCAATTTTTTTTTTTGACAGGCAGAGTGGACAGTGAGAGAGAGAGAGAGAGAGAGAGAGAAAGGTCTTCCTTTTGCCGTTGGTTCACCCTCCAATGGCCGCCACGGCCGGCGCACTGCAGCCAGCACACCGCGCTGATCCGATGGCAGGAGCCAGGTGCTTATTGTGGTCTCCCATGGGGTGCAGGGCCCAGGCACTTGGACCATCCTCCACTGCACTCCCGGGCCACAGCAGAGAGCTGGCCTGGAAGAGGGGCAACCGGGACAGAATCCGGCGCCCTGACCGGGACTAGAACCCAGTGTGCCGGCGCCGCAAGGCGGAGGATTAGCCTGGTGAGCCGCGGCGCCGGCCTCATGAGCAATTTTTATACTGTTTGCATTTGGAAATCTTTTAGACATATTACGTTCAACAAAATATATCAGTGAAGTTTATTTCTCATTTTTAAAATTAAAAGCTCTAACAATGTGGCAAGTAGAAAATCCACAACACCAGGCATGGCCCCTTCTCTAGGTCTCTGTACTTATGTTGCCTGTGGCTGGCCCACGCCTCCCAGGGGTGACCCACGTGGCTGCACCATCAGTTCTTTGGTTGTTCTTCAACTGCAATTTTCTGTGAGGCCTTTCCTGACTGCCCTCCCCGCCTCCAACCTGGCCTGGTGGCATCAGTATCCCCTCTGTCGCACTGTCCCCTCCTCCCCACATGGAAACCCTGTGAAGGCAGGCATGCTCATTTGCCTTTTGCCTTTTCTTCATGGCTCTACCTCTGAAGTCACAGGCCTTGGCACATCCCTTATTCATAGCCAATATGCTCCAATACTTGCTGAATAAATGAGAAGCCGGAGATGTAGTTTTTAGCAGGAACTATTGTCCACTCCCCCCACACAAGGTATACTTAAAATTCTTTCAAAAGCAAAAGAGTGGCGCAGTTGTTGGGGTGCAGCAGGCTAACTGCCACTTGAGGTGCCCACATTCCCTAGATGAGTGCCTGGTTCAAGTCCCAGCTAATCTGCCTTTCTGATCCAGCTGCATGCAGATGTGCACCCTGGGAGGCAGTGCATGATGGCCCAGGAACTTGGTTTCCTGCCACCCACATGGGAGACCTGGATGGGGTTCCTGGCTCAGGGATTTGGCCTGGTCCAGACCTGGTTGTTGTTGTCATCTCTCTCTCTCTTTTTCTCTCTGTTGCTCTGCCTTTCAAATAAATCAAACTATATAAATACACTTTGAAAAAAAGAGATCTGATGAACATTCCAGAGAAAGAAAAAAATTGTTCCTTAAAAATCAAAAATAGTTTTTGTTTAATAAGAGGTATTGACTCCAGGAAAGTGTCAAGGGTAGAAAGATTTCTTTTTCTATCTGAGTCAACTGCTTTTCTGATACAGTGAGAAGCACTGATGTTTTATGCTGCATTTAGATTGATGATTTGACTTTATAATTTTGAAGGTAACCAAGGTAATTCAGCTAAGCAGGATAGCAACAAAAGATACAGGGGAAGTTGTATATGCCACAGACTCAATAAAAGCCATCACTGGTACTTAAAGAGTCTCTTGGTAAACACTTGCAGCTGAACCCAGTGGTGCGCGTGGTAAGATCTTGGCCTGGGAACAGACAAATAAGTGAGGGCTGTTTTTGGCCTCAGTGAGCTTAGGGTCTCCATACACGGACACAGCAACTGTGAAACGCAGCTCTTTTTCCAGCAAACAGCTTTACAAGAAATCTGACATTTAAAAAAAATATTTATTATCCCCATTTGTAGCTGGAGGGATTTCAAGAGGAGAGTACACTCAAGTTGAGATAATAAGGCCTGCTCTGTCCCTAAATAGTGTGTGGAAAAAAATACATCCGATTCCACATGAGAATAGTAATTCAAAAATAATTTTATTTTAACTTCCATGATTGAGTGATGAATACAAATGCCACAAAACGAAAAGCACCCATCAACCAAAAATAATATGCAGAAGTGAATACAAAAGTCACGGAATTATGCATGCGATATTCGAAAAATTTTAAAAAACCAAACAGAAACAAACCAAACAGAAATCCTGGAACATCTGGGATTTGACTTTCTATAAAAAGAACCATTTCAACCATTTAGACCACAAATTATACACACCAACTATGGACTGTACAGTGTACCTTAAAATGAAGCATAGATGTGTGTATATATAATATTTATAAATATACAAATATGTACATTATGACTTCACAGTTGAAAGAACTGTTTTGCCAGAAGCTTGGCAAGCAGTTCCCACTTTAAAATGAAATGAATCCTTTTTTAAAAGTCTTGCTAAAATGTAAATATTTAAAATGACATCCAAGTGATATTTTATATGAACACATCCAGAGATAACAGCTGATATTCCACAGTTTAAATTACGGTCACGCACACTGTTTAATACCTTGGCATACCTCACCTGGTATACTCTTCAGAGGAAGAAAAGTGGCTTAGGAAAAGCTACTGGGCGGTTTCCACTTCGCTTAATGCACTTGCTACCCTGACGCTGAAGCAGTTCCAGGAGCAGTTGTTCTGTTTGGCCAGTGGCTCCCACCTGGCTGTGAGTGAGTTCTCTGCGGCCAGGCTCCATCCCTCAGGGCACCCCTCTGGCTCAGCGCCGGAAGCAGGGCCCGCTTTTATTTTTTTTTAAAGGAGCAACCGGGACAGAATCTGGTGCCCCAACCGGGACTAGAACCCGGGGTGCTGGCACCGCAGGAGGAGGATTAGCCTAGTGAGCCGCGGGGCCGGCCAGGGCCCACTTTTACTGACCCTCCACTCCTGCCCCATTGGGTCCTTCAGAGCCAGGCTCTTCCGCCTGGAGGAGTATCACAGTTTTCTGAATGCACAGCTTTTGGTTTTGATTTGTCTTAGCAGCAAAATACCTCTAAGGTAAGAGTATCATAAAAAAATGGCTTTTGTTAATTAAACAAAAAAATAAAGCCGAAGCTTTGAGTTTCCTGTTTGCTTTTAAGAGTATGAACGTCATCTCCCTAAGGGAGGTCTACCTGTCTTTGTTGCACAATGGAAACACAGGTTTGGAATTTTCAAGATCAAGAAAAGAAACAAAAGATACAGTGGGAGCTTACAACAGTGAAGTTAAAAAATTACACTCTTACAGTAGGCCATTTTGCCAGGTTCTGCAGGCAAATTTTTGTCTAAAGAAATTCTCTTTTTTTTTGTGCTTCATATTTAAAGTAAAATCAGGTCACTAAAGGGATCACACAACCCTGAGACCACGACAGAAAAAAAAAACAAACAGCAAGGCATTGGATATTTATGGAAATACCGCGTGACTATTTCAAGCTTATAGAATTTCCAAAAAAGTACAAAGATGGCGATTTTAAAATTTCATACCTATCAAGGTAAGACGGTAAATACTTGCATCGAGTACTGTAGACACAACCGATGATGTCGTTTACTGAGTTACACACGGCCCTGTGCTGTCAGCCAAAGGGAAAGTACATCGGTTCTGTGAATCTGAACTCACAAGGCTTCCGGCCACATGTTCAATTTCCAGCCAACCTCAGCGGCGAACCCTTCACGCTGGAAACACTTTGCAGCAGGGGCCAGGCGGTGAGCCGGCTGTCGGGCAGAGCGGACGCGTCATCAAAAGGCGGTGGCCACTTCGGCCCCATGCCGACCTCCGACTTTTACACAGTCTCGAGGAAATTTGTCCAGCTGCTCATAGGCCAGGCGGCCAGCTTCCCCTGGGTACAGAACATCAGACATGAACACCAACTCCGGTTTAACGTTTGCCGATCATCACACAGAACACACGGAGGTATGGAGGGCTACCTTGTTCTATGTTAACTTGAGGTAAGGAAAAGTTATCTTTTGTTATTCTTAGTTATGTCATTGTATTCTAGGTAACAAACAAAGAACTTTGGAGTTAATGCTAGAGTGTGAAACCGAACAGGAAGTCCTATGGCCATTTGATGTGGATAATTCCACAGAATAGCTTTACACCTAAGGGACCACATGGATTCTGTTCTAAGTGCCTGAGGGATTTCCATACGGCTGGCCCCTGACTTCAGAGCATTCAACTTCTACTTGTATATACCACATATTGCAGCGCCCACATGATCAGTGACAAAAGGCCAATGTAGACTTGCAAACTTCAGCTAAAAATGGCTCTCCGCCATATACACATATGGTGGTGCCTCCTACAGCCAACAACTAATTCAGCTTTGCCCGCAGCACCGGCTGTCTGCCACAGTCGAGGGGTATGTGTAAATAACTTTACTATTATGTCCCATTTTCTTCCTATTTCTGATGATGAGAGAATGGGAAGGTGAAGTTCAGAGACACACGTTTAATGTAAGTGAGACAAAGACAGAAATAGTTGGCTCAATCCAAAGTTCACTGTGGAGGAAAACAAAAGACAAAGACCCATGATGGGGCCGGCACTGTGGCACAGCAAGTTAAAGGCCTGGCCTGAAGCGCCAGCGTCCCATATGGATGCTGGTTCGAGACCTGGCTGCTCCATTTCCGATCCAGCTCTCTACTATGGCCTGGGAAAGCAGTGGAAGATGGCCCAAGTCCTTGGGCCCCTGCACCCATGTGGGAGACCCGGAGGGAGCTCCTGGCTCCTGGCTTTGGATTGGTGCAGCTCTGGCTGTTGCGGACATTTGGGGAGTGAATCAATGGAAGGAAGACCTTTCTCTCTCTCTCTCTGCCTCTTCTCTCTCTGTGTAACTCTGACTTTCAAATAAAATATAAATAAATCTTAAAAAAAAGACCCATGAAATGCTGGAAGCATATTATTATGAATGAGCTTTAGCAAAGGAGCAAAATCATGGATTTTATATTACAGCTGTCACATGGCATCTGTGGGTACTGGGTTCCAGGACCCCTTTGAGATAACCCCAAATCTGCAGCTGCTCAAGTCTCTTATATTAAATGGGGTAGTATTTGCATTTAAAATTTACATTTCTTTTTTTTAATATTTATTTATTTATTTGAAAGTCAGAGTTACACAGAGAGAGGAGAAGCAGAGAGAGAGAGAGAGAGAGAGAGTGAGAGAGAGAGTGAGTCTTCCATCTGATGGTTCACTCCCCAATTGGCCGCAATGGCCGGAGCTGCGCCTATCCGAAGCCAGGAGCCAGGAGCTTCTTCCAGGTCTCCCAAGCGGGTGCAGGGGCCCAAAGACTTGGGCCATTTTCTTACTGCTTTCCCAGGCCACAGCAGAGAGCTGGATCGGAAGTGGAGCAGCCAGGTCTCCAACCGTCATCCATATGGGATGCCAGCACTTTAGGCCAGGGTGTTAACCTGCTGTGCCACAGCACCGGCCCCTATAATTTGCATTTCTCTGTTTATTTCATCTCTGGAAGACTTATAATACCTAATACAGTGTACATGCTGGGTATGAAGTTACAGAGTTGAATTGTTTAGAAAATGATTATTTTAAAAAATCTGGGGCAGATTAAGGTGGTGAGAGGGTTAAGCTGCTCCTTGTGAAGCCAGCACCCCATTTGGAGTGGTCACTGGAGTTGCAGCTAATTCACTTCTGCTCTAGCTTCCTGCTAGTGCACTTGGAAAGGCAGTGGAAAATGGCCCAAATGGCTGGGTCCCTGACCCCCACATGGGAGATGAATGGAGTTCCTGGCTCCTGGCTTCAGGTGGATCCAGCTCAGTTTGGACATTTGGGGAGTAAACCAGCAGATGGAAGATTTTCTCTCTCTCCCCCTCTTTGTCACTCTTCCTTTCAAACAAATAAATGTATCTTTCAAAAAAAAAAAAATCTGGAGGGGTCATCTGGCTGCTTGGGATACCTGCGTCCCATCTCAAAGAGCTTGGGTTTGGGTCTCAGCTGTGTGTCCAGTTCCAGCGTCCTGCTGAATACACTCTGGGAAGCAGTAGACCATGGCTCAAGGAGCTGGGTCCCTACCACTTAGGTGAGCGTCCTGCATGGAGATCTGGGCTCCTGACTTTGGTCTCCTCCAGCCCCAGTGGTTGTGGATATCTGGAGGGTGAAGGAGTGGGTGGAAAATCTTTCTCTGTCTGTCTACGGCTTTTTGTCCATCAAAGACAGTCACAGTGGACAAGTTCAAGTGGTCAGTAGTCACATATGAGGGTACCTCAAAAAGTTCATGGAAAATGGAATGCAACATAATTTTGGAAGAAAAACTGTTATAATCCATGCATAGTTTCCTCATAATATCTGTTTTCCACAAACTTTTTGAATACCACTCGTGAGTATCAGCTACCATGTATAGAATATCCCCATCCTAACAGAGGGACCTATTGGACATCCCTAGGTTAAAATATTGAAATACTTTCATGAGGAATAACTATTTTATCCCTTAAACAAACATATACCGGTTAAGATTTCTGTGCAATGAATGAGAATTGTCTAGCAGAATGAAGCCTTATGAAACCTATATCTATAAGAAAAAAGGCTTAACAATGAATGGGATTTTCATGGTGACTGTAAATGCTACCAGAACCTCTGGCACCTCCTTAAGCTACTACAAAAGAGGGTAGCATTTTTCTAAATAGCATTAATGACTGGATTATGTTTAAACACTTGCAGGGGTATAGTTTTTAGACTCTAAGGGTGTGGTGTTATAGTAAAATTATTGTTATGAATATACTTTTTAATGCAGAGTTTTTATACTTTTTAATGCAGAGTTTGGAAGGCTTTCCCCACTTTCCCAAGTCCCCAAATCAAAGTATGAAACCTGCTGGGCATGAACCTGTTTAAAGAAAAGGGAAGGAGAAAGGTCATCTGACACTCTAGAATAAATTGAAGACTTCAGATCTTTCCTTGGGGGTCAGAGCTCAGGTGGGCCTAGACCAGAGGGCCATGAGAGAACTGGGAGTCAGGGCAAGGCTGAGGTTTGGGGTTACAGCATGTCCTGGAGACACATCCCAGGCCCCTTGGCCACTGTCCTGTAGGGAGTGCCACCCCACGCTGGCCACCCAGCCTGGATTCCTGTTGCCTCTACTTTCAGGTTTGACCTCTGCATTCTGGGTTCCAGATAGCACACAAACTGAAGAAGCCACAAAGTGAGGCCAGCAGAGTGACCTCCGTGTCACGCTGTCAGCGTCCAGACAGCAAGGACGGGCAGCCGGAGTGGGACGGACACTCTGGGGTTCCCGACATTCTGGGCGTGAGTTACCAGCCTCCGAGAGAAACACTGCTCAAACAGGGCGCAGGAAGCTTTTCTTTACGCTTGCCTTGGAGGGGGTCAGAGGCGGACAGTCACCACCACCACCAACATAGAAGAAAGAAAGAGAGAACTCACCAAGGGACAAGAGGGTCTCGGAGGCCACACTCCTGAGCTCCTCGGTGTCCGACTGACACAGGGTCACCAGCATCTTAATGCTTTCCGTAGCCTGTGGCAGAAAAGAGGGTTACAGCTCTGACACTTCGGCCTGGGGATCAGGGAGACTTTTCATTTCTTAGCTGGGAGGGACTCCAAAAGTGGTCTTCCCTAGGGCCTCCCACACACAGCGGAATGTCGGGCTCACTCTCAGAGTTTCCTTGAAAGCGTGGATTCCTTGGGGAAGGTGTTTGGTAATGTGGTTAAATCGCTGCTTGGGACACACGCACCCCATACCGGGATGCCTGGTTTGTGTCCTGGATACTCCACTACTGATCCAGCTTCCTGCTAATGTGGCATCAGATGATGCCTCAAGTATGTGGGTCCCTGTCACTCTTGTGGGAGACCTGGACAGAGCTCCAGGCTCTGCGATTCCACCTGACTCAGCTCTGGCTGTTGTTGCCATTTGGGGAGTGAACCAGTGGATGGAAGACCTCTCTCTCTCTTCTCTCTCTTCTCTCTCTTCTCTTCTCTCTCTCTCTCTCTCTCTCTCTCTCTCTCTCTCTCTCTCCCCGCATCTCTTCCTCCCTTTCTTCCTTTCAAATACAATGAAAATAAATAAATTTTAAAAAATATAGACTCCTGGCTACACTGCATTTCAATTTCTGTAGCCCTAGATTTGTAATTGAAGGCGCTCTGAGCATCAGTTAATTTCTCACTTCTCTAGGAGGATGCCATGCTTAGGAGAGTGAAGTGACTGCTTTTCCAGGATAACCCATTCTTTCTATGACAGTTCCAGTTCTCCTGTCTAAATATCAAAAATCACACTGCACCCCATAAATACACGCCATTATTATTCATTGATTCAAAATAAGTAAAAACTGAAAGAATCCCTAGCATTCAGCTTATACACTGATGGGAAGTCTTCCCTTCTACACACATTCATTGACCACCCTGCGAACCAGCCCCTTCACAAGGAGATTTCTCCATGAATTACACGCAGTCCTGGCCCTTGAGAGTTCACAGCTGAGGGCCCGCACTGTGCTGCAGCAGGTTAAGCCACCGTCTCTGACGTTGACATTCCATATGGGCACCAGTCTGATGCTCTCCTTCCAATCCAGCTCCCTGCTAATATGACTGGAGAAGCAGCAGAAGGTGGGCTAAGTGCTTGGGCCCCTGCCACTCACATGGGAGACCTGGATGAAGCTCTTGGCTCCTGGCTTTGGTCTGGCCCAGCCCCGGCTGTTGTGGCCATTTGGGGAGTGAACCAGTGGATGGAAGACCTCTCTCTCTCTGCCTCTCTCTCTCTAACTCGGCCTTTCAAATACATAAAGAAACTTTTAATTAAAAAAAAAAAAGTTTACAGTGAAGTGGAAGGACAGATTGTTAAAACTTTGAATAATTAATGTAACAAGAATGGGAACCTGCTAGGCAGGGAAGCCTTCTGATATCTTAAGGGTTAAGTTAGGATGCGTGGAAGGTACATGTTATGCACATATAGGAGGTGGGGAGTATTTGGCGTACAGAAAAGAGAAAATAATAAATTCTAGACCAGGAAAATAGCTGTGGCAGGACTCAGAAGCCAGAGGTGGCAGGAGAGACATTGGAGAAGGCGGCAGGGAGAAATCAGAGAAAGTCTTACACACCATGTCAAGGGTTCTGGACTTAATCCCAAGTTTTTGTCTTACTTGGTGTCTGTATCTTGAGCATAATATTGCAGGAAGCCCCAGAAGAGTGACAGCAGGACTCGGTTCTATCATGAGCATTCTAGTTGGAGAGGGTGAGCCGAAGAGGCAGGCAGGCTGGCAGAACATAGGAAAGGAAAAGGGGGGGGGGGGTACCTGCTGCCACCACTCATTAAAAAAGTAATCACCTTTTCTGACAAACCAGCAAGGGTTGATGGGCCCAGGGGGAGGGGATCTTCTTGAGTCTGCCCTGTTTTTTTTTTTTTTTTTTTTTTTTTTTTAAGATTTACCTATTTATTTGAAAGTTAGAGTTACACAGAGAGAGGAGAGGCAGAGAGAGAGAGAGGTCTTCCATCTGCTGGTTCACTCCCCAAATGGCAGCAACAGCCGGAGCTTCGCAGATTCAAAGCCAGAAGCCAGGAGCCTCCTCTGGGTCTACCATGTGGATGCAGGGACCCAAGGACCAAGGACTTGGGCCATCTTCTATTGCTTTCCCAGCTGCATTAGCAGGGAGCTGGATTGGAAGTGGAGCAGCTGGGTCTCGAACCGGCGTCCACACAGGATGCTGGCGCTTCAGGCCAGGGAGTTAACCCACTGTGCCACAGCGCCGGGCCCTGCTGTTTTTCACACCATGCTACATGAGCCCCTTTCGGCAGCTGGGGCCTACATTCTAGCAGAAGAGACAAAGGGGAGGAAGCTGGATCTCTCCCTTGGGTCAGGCCAGAGTCTACACCTGCTCTCCTCCTCACCGCAGCACATCCGTCCATTATAAGCCACAGGTCACCGTCTCCTGGCTTTACCTACACTTAGTCCATCACGCACACCGCACAGCAGGAGAGTGCCCAAACAGTACCCAGCGTGGGTTTTTTTGGCCACCTGAAGGCAGTTTTTGGACCCAGTCACAGGGAATGCGGCCTTCCCCAGAGCTGTTTGCCTTCACAGCTCATTGACTTTCTCTCTGGAGGCACTAATTCCTTTCTCCCAGCTCTGTGGGGCCTGCGGGCCCGCTGCCCCTTGTCCCACCACCCAGCCAGGACCTGAGCGAGTTCTCACGGGTGGCCTGCTCATTCAGCTCTGCAGGCTGATGACCCATTATTTTGCTGATATAGGCAGGTCAAACATTAAGCCTGGCCTGTTGAATAGACAAGTCTTTCCTGCTGGGATTTCTCAGCCTCATAGGTTTCCCTGTACATTCTAGCTCTCTCCCTGCCCAGTAATTTCCCTCGGACACAAGTAAGCTTGGTTAGTTGTTTCCTAAAAAAGAGTTTGAGGCAGGGGCCTGAGAATTCAGCAGCACGGTGGACGTTAGCAGTTCTTCGCAAATTGTATTTGTCCCTGTTATTTGTTGTGTACAATAGAAATGGGTGAAGTCAACATTATCATCCCTCCTTTGGGACAAGATAAGCCATTCCTAATATGGGACTAAAGGCAAATGACTCCTGTGGGCTCTGGCACAACATCACTGTTTTCTGTCCCTTGTGGACTTGCACAGAACAGTCCTAAAGGCAGAAACGGATCTGAGAACTAACCTACAGTGCCAAGGCTATAACAGGTGCTTTCAAAGACAGCAGGGCAGGTGCTGGGCTTTACCTGGAGGCTCCTCAGGGCCAGGCAGGCCGCCTTCTGCAGCTGCAGGTTTGTCTGGGTCAGGGCTTCACAGTAATAGAGCAAGGCCTGAAAGACAAGGAGCGAGCCTGTGAGATGTTTCCATCCTGGGAGAGATCCAGAATAAAACCACACATTTCACACTGCTTTCAGAAAAAAAAAAAAAAAAAGCCACTGAAATTCATGGTGATTAAAAGAAACTATTTGTGTATTCAACAAACTGGTCCCTTTTAGTCTACCAGTCATACAGTCTGGAGAATATGAAGTTGGGATATGGAAAGTTGCATTTCTAGCTTTTGTTTAAAAAAAATTGATTTTTCCCCCTTTGTCAGTTTTCAAAAGAATGAGCTGGTTCATTAGCAAACCCCCAACAGTGACTAAATGCTTTTATTTTAACAGTATGTGATCTTTTTTTTTTTTTGACAGGCAGAGTGGACAGAGAGAAAGGTCTTCCTTTGCTGTTGGTTCACCCTCCAATGGCCGCCGCGGCCGGTGCACTGTGGCCGGCGCACCGCGCTGATCCGATGGCAGGAGCCAGGAGCCAGGTGCTTCTCCTGGTCTCCCATGGGGTGCAGGGCCCAAGCACTTGGGCCATCCTCCACTGCACTCCCGGGCCACAGCAGAGAGCTGGCCTGGAAGAGGGGCAACCGGGACAGAATCCGGCGCCCTGACCGGGACTAGAACCCGGTGTGCCGGCACCGCAAGGCGGAGGATTAGCCTAGTGAGCTGCGGCGCCCGCCTAGTATGTGATCTTTAAATTTTTTGTTGACATGCGAAACCTGTGCTTACTTATGGGGTTCAATACAATACTTTGATCCATATACACAATCTGTAATGATCAAATCAGGGTAGTCAGCATTTTTGCCTTCTGAAACATTTCTTATCTCTAAGTAATGGCAGTCATCTCTTCCCTTCTAGACTGAAGGAGATCATGAATTGTTGTGGATGATGGTTGTCCTACTGTGAGAATTCGTTCCTCTTACCTGTATTTTGTCACCTATTATCTAACCTTTTTAACTTTTCTCTACCCTTGCTCCTTCTAAGTAATAATCCAATATTTTTTTTTAAGATTTATTTACTTATTTTGAAAGTCAGAGTGGGAGTGAAAATGAGAGAGAGAGAGAGAGAGATCTTTTATCTGCTAGCTCACTCCCCTGGTGGCTGCCATGACCAGGGCTGGGCCAGGCTGAAGCCAGGAGCCAGGAGCTTCCTCCAGGAACCACAGGGAATGAATGCATTAGATGCCATAAGAAAACTAAGAGATGGAAAAGAGATACGCTATGCAGGGCCCGGGTTTGACACCTGGCTCTGGCTCCTGCCTCCAATTTCCTATGAATGCACACTCTAGGAGGCAACCGGTGATGTCCCAAGTAGATAGGTTCCTGCCCCCCACATGGGAGACCCAGACTGAGTTCTTGGCTCCTGGCTCCAGCCTGGCCAGGCCTGGCTGTTCTAGGCATTTGGGGAGTGAACCCACAGATGAGAGCACTCTCTGCTCTCTCCTGTGTCTCTAATAAATAAACTTTTAAACAGAAAAGTTTCTTAATTTTTCCCTATTTCTTCCTAAGTGATTTATTGCATGTGTAGTCCCCATCTTTAATCTGAATTCTGATGAAGAAGACTCACTGTAAGTCCTAGTAGTTCATAGGAAACTTAATGATGGAGCCGGCCCTGTGGTGCAGTGGGTTAAACTGCTTCCTGCAGTGCCGGCATCCCATTGGGTGCAGGTTCAAGTCTGGCTGCTCCATTTCAATCCAGATCCCTGGTATTGTGCCTGGGAAAGCAGCGCAAGATGGCCCCAGTGCTTGGGCCCCTGCAGCCGCGTGGAAGACCTGGAGGAAGCTCCTGGCTCTTGGCTTTGGCCTGGTTCAGCCCCAGCTGTTGCGGCCATCTGGGGAGTGCACCAGCAGATTCAAGGTTTCTCCCTTCATCTCTGTAACTCTGCCTTTCAAATAAAATACATAAATATTTTTAAAAAATAAGAATTACTTTTGAAGAGAATTGGGGGTGGGATGGAAGAGCTAACTCGTTTTATTAGACCATCCTGTGCATTTAGGGCTATGTGCCTGAATTCTCTTCATTTTAAAAAGCAGAACTCAAGTCGCATCAGCACACTCTCACGCATCACTAAACGGTGCCACGGTGTCTCTTACACCACAGCGTTCACCGAGATGGACCCCTTTTCCGTGGCCGCGCGGCTTGTTGAGGTGTCAATTTCATGCCCGGACCATGACCATGGTATCTCTGCCCCCAGCACACTGGCAATGAGGGATCCACTCCTCCAGGGTGGCTGTGCCAGCCACGAGCAGCCCTCCCCCCTGCCGCCTGCCCTCCCCCGACCTGACATCAACAGGTGCTCCTGAGGGGCTCCTGTTCCCTTGTGGCCTCTTTTCCTACACACTTCACCCATCCGTTTCCCTTTTTGACAGGTCCACCTCAGCATCTCTTTTATGTCTTTTAAACTAATTGCTGTTATTTATACGTATCCATCTGTATATGCGGATATACCTCCAATTTGTATCTCAACTCCCTGGACATATGATTTTGGGCATATGAGTTTTTTTTTTTTTTTTTTTTTTTGACAGGCAGAGTTAGAGAGAGAGAGAGAGAGAGAGAGAGAGAGAGAGAAAGGTTTTCCTTTCCCCCTAAATGGTTGCTACGGCCGGTGCGCTGTGCCGATCCAAAGCCAGGAGCCAGGTGCTTCCTCCTGGTCTCCCATGCTGGTGCGGGGCCCAAGCACTTGGGCAATCCTCCACTGCCTTCCCGGGCCACAGCAGAGAGCTGGACTGGAAGAGGAGCAACTGGGACAGAATCCAGCACCCCAATAGGGACTAGAACCTGGGGTGCTGACGCCGCAGGCAGAGGATTAGCCTAGTGAGCTGCGGCACCGCACGAGAATGTGAGTATTAACTTCTCATGCAAAATGGGTGTAAGACCCACTCCCAGGGCTCTGTGAATCTTAAATGGGGTGACACCAGTTTAGGACTGAAAACCAGCACTAAAAACAAAGTAAACCCTCAAAAAAGATTGCTGTAGGGATCAGCGCTGTGGCATAGCAGGTTAAGCCACTGCTTGCAACACCAGCATCCCGTATCAGAGTTTCCGTTTGAGTCCTGGCTGCTCCTCTTCCAATCCAGCTTCCTGCTAATGCACTGAGAAGGCAGCAAAAGATGACCCAAATTCCTGGGTCCCTGCCATCCACATGGGACACCCGAATGGAGTTCTTGGCTCCTGGCATCAGCCTGGTCCAGTCCCGACCATTGTGACCATTTGGAGAATGAAACAGAAGATAAAAGACTGAAGATGTTTCTCTTTGATGCTTTCAAGTAAAGAAATAAATAAGTATTTTATTTCTTTATTTGAAAGGCAGAGCTGTAGGGAGGTGGGGAGAGAGATCTTCCATCTGCTGGTTCACTCCCCAAATGGCCACAATGGCCAACCAGGTTGAAGCCAAGGAGCCAGGAGCTTTCCCTGGGTCTCCCATTGTGTGCAGGGGCCCAAGCACTTGGGCCATCTTCAGCAAGGAGCTAAATCAGAAGTGGAGCAGCCAGGACTGGAACCAGAGCCCAAATGGGATGCTGGCAGTGCAGGCGGCAGCTTTACCCGTTGCGCCACAGCACCGGCCCCTCTATTGCTTTTTATTTTTGATTTTTAAAGCTCTATTTAAAATTTTTTTAAATTATTTTATTTATTTATTTGAAAGGCAGAGTTACAGAGAGGCAGAGGCAAAGAGGTCTTCCATCCACAGGTTAACTCCTCAAATGGCTGCAACAGCTGAGCTGAGCTGATCTGAAGCCAGGAGCTTCTTCCAGGTCTCCCACATGGGTGCAGGGGCACAAGCACTTGGGCCATTTTCTTTTCTTTTTTTTTTTTTAAAGATTTATTTATTTATTTGAAAGTCAGAGTTACACAGAGAGAGAAGGAGAGGCAGAGAAAGGTCTTCATCCGCTGGTTCACACCCCAGTTGGCCACAATGGCTGGAGCTGGGCTGATCTGAAACCAGGAGCCAGGAGCCGCGCGGGTACAGTGGCCTGAGGACTTGGGCCATCTTCCACTACTTTCCCAGGCCATAGCAGAGAGCTGGATGGGAAGTAGAGCAGCTGGGACTAGAACCGGCACCCATATGAAATGATGGCACTGCAGGCGGTGCCTTTACCCACTACACCACAGTGCAGGGCCCCAGCTGACTGATTTTTAAGTTGATCATTTTCTATGGCTGACGAATGATATTATAAAAATCCAAGTGGTCCCTGACAGAAAAAAAGTTCCCCACCCCTGCAAGTATGCAACTTTTAGTTGATCCACAAACTATCATTGCCGGCCTACTTCCAGACATTTCCATCATGCTCAGGAGGCACCTGCACCATTAGATACCCACTAACAGTCACTCCCATAGCCCCTTCATCCAACACCTGGCACCACTTATCCAGTCTCTGTCTGCACAGCTTTGCCAATTCGAGACATTTCACATAAACAGAATCATACGTGCAGCCCATCATTTATCTCTCTCTTTCTTTTCTTTTTTTTTGCAAGAAGGAAAGTAAGTTTATTTGTGAAAAGCAGCAAAAGCTCCCTGGGTGTGGGGCATGCAGGGGGAAGGGCTGCAGAGCTGGGAATCCCATGTCTCCATGGGGCTGGTCTCCTTTATGTTTCTTTTTTCTCTCTCCTCTGTTATCTGTGATGTTTATTTTTCTCTTTCACTTAGCATCCAGTTGTAGCATGTATCAGTAGTTCATTCTCTTTTTTTTAAAGATTTATTTTATTTATTTGAAAGATAGAGTTATAGAGAGAGGTAGAGCCAGAGAGAGAGAGGTCTTCCATCTGCAGGTTCACTCCCCACAATACCACAACAGCCAGAGCTGTGCTGATCAGAAGCCAGGAGCCAGGAGCTTCTTCCGGGTCTCCCACGTGGGTGCAGGAGCCCAAGGACTTGGGCCATCTTCTACTGCTTTTCCAGGCCATAGCAGAGAGCTGGATCAGAAGAGGAGCAGCTGGGAACTTGAACTGGCAACTATATGGGATGCCGGTGCTGCAGGCCAGGGCTTTAACCTGTTGCAGCACAGCGCCAGCCCCCATTCTTTTTTTTTTTTTTTTTTTTTTTGTGGCCAAATAATATTCCATCGTGTGACTAGACTGTTTTATTCATTCATCCATCAGGTGAGGGTCATCTGGATTGCTTCTACTTTTTGGCTATTGTGAATAATATTGCTATGAACATTTTTGCGTGGACTTATGGTTTAAGAGATGCCACACAGGTTATTATAGGAATAATAGCAACTGGCTCTTAACTGTGCTGGGCCTGGCTCTGGCTTCCGAGGACCTCCCCCTGGCTCGGTTTTTGTTCTGCTCCTTGGGGTGAGCAGAAAGAAGGGGAGGAAATCCCACTGGAACCACAGCAGGGGGGCTACACGGGGTGAGCCTGCCCTACCAACAGAACCCGGTGGGCTGCCTCTGAGGCCCCAGCTCCCATCAGTCCCTCCAAAGCCCCATCACCCACGTGGACCGAGGCCCAGTCATCCGGCATTCATTCCCACGAAGCCGCTCCTATAATGCAAACATGCCACTGAAGTCTCAGAATGTGTGGTTTAGGAAGGGTTAAATGCTCGGTTTAGTGTAAACTTGGGATGCCCTTAGGGAGGTCACAGAGGGACCCTGTAGTAAAGTCCCTCCACTTTATAAGAGCTGGTCCTGGAGGTGAAAAACCCATCAATGATGGCTACACAAAACGCAGAGTCAACATCCATTTAACGTGGTCTCCTGGGTGGCCATATCATTTCTGTATCTTAAGTTTCAGGAACACATATATTACAAGCCAAGCATGTGTGTAAATAGATGATAGTAATTCATTTTTGCCAATGTACAAACAACTAGTCATTTGTTATGTGCTGGGTTAATACCAGGAATTTCAAAAAGTTCATGGAAAATGTGTATTATGAAAAAACTCTACGTTCAAAATTTTTTGACATCAAAATAAGCTTATTTAATTCCATTTTTACATGAACTTTTTGTAGCACCTTCCTATGCTAGGTGACAGAGAAAATCTATCTATGTCAACTTCTTAGGAGCTACCTGACCCTGTTAGGGTTTCTTTCTTTTCTTTTCAATTTTTATTTACTTATTTGAGAGGCAGGGTTACAGACAATGAGAGCAAGAGACAGAGAGAGGTTTTCCTTTCATTGGTTCACTCCCCAAATGGCCGCAATGGCTAGAGCTGCGCCAATCTGAAGCCAGGAGCTTCTTCCTGGTCTCCCACAGGGGTACAGGGCCCAAGCATTTGGGCCATCTTCCACTGCTTTCCTATGCCACAGCAGAGAGCTGGATCGGAAGTGGAGCAGCTGGGACTAGAACCAGCACCCATATGGGATGCCGGCACCACAGGCAGAGGATTAACCTACTGTGCCACAGCGCCGCGTCCTCCACCCCCACCCCTCCGTTACGGTTTCTAACTGGGCACTGTGCTCACTTATGGTCACAGGGATTCCCAAGTACATGGCTTCTGCGTCACACTGGCATTTCGAGCAGAGCACCGACCCTCCGCTGGCTTGAGTGAAGACTTGGGACGCACAACCAGGCAAAGTGCTTTGCCTCTCCCTATGTTTTGCAGAGATATACAGTGGCACCAAAGGGGAGCAACACACTGCTTGCTTTAGTCTGAGCTGTTGCCTGAGACATGGTGGCTGCCTCACCATTCAGACTGATGATTGTTCCAGGAAACCAATACAAGGCACTTGCAAAGCAACAACCCCTGTCACAACGCAGAGCCCTCTAGTATCTCCTCTGTCAAGTGGGACGATGAAAGAAGCAGTTAGTACACAGCACAGCTGGAGAAGAGTGGATATTTACTACTTGCCTGGCTGAGAAGAAAGCATAAAGCAATGAACCAACACACACAATTCGTATTTTTTAATAGCTATGTTTCTTTATAAAGATTTATTTATCTATTTGCTTGAAAGGCAGAATGACACAGAGAGTCAGGGAGAGAGATAAAAGAGGGATCTTTCCCCTCTTTTGCTGGTTCACTCTCCAAATTTCTGCAACAGCCAGGGCTGGGCCAGGCTGCAGCCAGGAGCCAGGAACTCCATCAGGGTCTCCAACATGTGGGGCAGGAACCCGAGTACGTGGGTCATCATCTATTGCCTCCAAGAAACATTCACAAGTTGGATTGGATGCGGAGTAGCTGGACTCAAAATAGCACTCTATTATGGGATGTGAGCATCCCGAGTTGGTGGCTTAATCAGCTGTGCCACAACATTGACCCAAATAGCTATGGCTTTTGAAGGTTTATAGTAACACCAGCTGGGCATTTTTTAAAAAAGTTCAAGAGGAGAGAGAGACAGACTGATAGATGTTCCATGTTCTGGTTCACTCCCTAAATGCCTGCAACGTCTGGCACAGGGCCAGGCCCAAATCAGGATCCAGGATCTCCGTCTGGGTCTTCCACCTGGTGGCAGGGGCCCAGATTCGTGCACCATCGCCTGCTGCTTCCTGGAATGTGTATTAGCAGGAAGCTGGACCAAAAGCAGAGCCAGCACTCCAGCCCAGGGGCTCTGGTTTGGGATGCGGACACCCCAAGCAGTGTTTTAATCATTGTGCCAAACGCCTGCCCCATCACCTGGGTATCTCTGCGTTGCTTTTATGCTTCACATACAGTTTCAAGAATTGAACGCAGTTAACTTTGGCTATTTCATCTAAGGAAACGTGGAAAGCGGTCAGGCTTTGAAGGTCAGACACTTCCAGGTAGTAATGGAAAACCTGTAGCTTAACCAGTGCATCACCTTCGCCAAGATCAATCATTGGTGGCTCCTTCTGCTCATCTTACAGCAGCCAAGTGACATAGCTCAGTGCCAGTGCGTAGTACACAGGAACAGCATCCAAGTGACGTAGCTCCGTGCTGGTGTGTAGTGCACAGTAACTGGCGGTTATTCTTATGTCTTGTGTTTCTGACTAGACTGCAGACTCTTCGAGGGCAGAGACTACGTTTTCCCTTTCTTTCCAGAGTCCACAAAAACCTTCCAGAGAGTGCTAGGGCCCAGCAGCCACCCAGAGGAGGCTACGCATAAAACATGAGTGTAAGAGAACAAACTTGACAGATGACTGAGACCACAAACAGATTCTAGCCCGTGGCGCGTGTCCTAAAAGCAAAAGGCCTGCACAGAGGAGCTGAAGAAGGGCTGTGTCGTCACAGCGGCCACACGCCAACACCGAGCTTTGCCAAGACCTGGGGTCAGCATCCTGCACGCTCAGGTGTGTGTCCGCGGCTTCCGGCAGCGCTCAGCGCTCTCCTCTTCTCGGTGGGGCTGAGAGAGGTCGTTCCCTAGAACACCCTTTTGAGTCAATTCCACTAAAAGTCCTGGACTTGGTAGGAAAGAACAATAGGAAGTTCCCCCTCTTGGCCCCAGATGACATGAGAATGGAGTCTCCTCTCGTTGAGACACGAACATCTCACCATCACTAACCTAGGTGATGCCTTAGAAAGGGTAGAGCACTGTGAGCTTTCTTTTCGAGGACGAGAAGGGGCCATGTGTGATTCTCTGGAGCTGATTTGAGTTGTAAAGGGCTCCCAGAGGAGCCCCCTGCTGGCCCCCTGTGGGAACTGTAGATTTCAGTTACACCTGCCGGTCCATTGCATTAAAGCTGAGGGAAAACACTTCCTTCCTGGCAAAATGGGTGACGAGTTTTAGAATAAAAAATTCTGTGGGTAAAGCCGCTGCCTGCAGTGCCGGCAGCCCATATGGGCGCTGGTTTGAGTCCTGGCTGCTCCACTTCTGATCCAGCTCTCTGCTGTGGCTTGGGAAAACAGTACCAGATGGCCCAAGTCCTTGGGCCCCTGCAGCCACGTGGGAGACCCGGAAGACGCTCCTGGCTCCTGGCTTCGGATTGGCCCAGCTCCGAAAACTGCAGCCAGTTGGGGAGTGAACCAGTGGTTGGAAGACCCCTCCCTCCCCCACTTCTGCCTCTCTGTAACTCTGCCTTTCAAATAAAATAAATAAATCTTTAAAAAAATACTGTAGCACATTCACCCAACAGTTCGATGGCCTGATCCAAACTACTCACCAAACATGTCTGTGTGCACACAGACACACATATGTCCACCTTGGCATTAATCAGCATTGGAAGCTACACAAATGCCCACCAACATGGACTAAGAAATGATGAGAAATCCCCAAGCTGCTGTGCCTTACTTCATACACGTAATAGAACAGATCAATAGGTTAGGTATGGATGGAAAATAACCACATTTGGAAAAATCAGCTGTGAAACAGAAAGATAATGATACACGTTAGCACATATATGGAAAAAATCTGAAGGAACAGACACTAAGTTGCTAACTGTTCTCTGGGGGCTGAACTTCCTGGGCACTTGATTATATATGGTGGATTTCTGTAGCTTTAAGTGTTTTTACATTCACACTAAGCAGAAGACAACTATTTTATCAAAGATGGATGCTAAGATGCTAACAGCAAGCGATAGAAAATGAAGTAAGCTTCTGACGGATGACCACGACGGAGCGTCTTACCTTTTCCCTGAAATTCTCATTCTTGGAAGCAGCTGCCAAGTACAGCGTCACAGCCTCGCTTACTTCGCTATCGCCCCCGGTTAGCAGCACAGCCAAGGTCCCCAGGACTTCCTGCTGGGCGGGGAGGTGGCCCGGAGCCGAGTCACTCACAGTCTGCAGCAGCTTCTCTCCTCGCAGCGACTGCAGAGCCTGAACCACAGAGACTGCGGGGCACCGAGAAGAGAGACCACAGTGACATTCTCAGAACAAGCAACTAAAGACCAGCGAGACCCCAGCGTCTAGGAAAGTAGAGTAACACACCCCATGTATCTGGAGAACTGGTCTGTGATAAAGTGCATCTGACAGACTGGCACACTAGCATTTCAAATTAGGAAAAGGACCGGTGATTTCAGCAATGATATAAAGGCAAATCACATAGGGAAAAAAAGAAACTGGATCTCTGATCCCCAAGGGATATAGAAACCTGGAGATGAGCGGCACAGTCAAATGTACAAATATACAGGGAAGAAAGCATAAGTAAAAAATTTTTACAATCTCACATCTATATATACACATCCAGCGTAGTCTCCCCTCTGTCTTTCAGTCATACCCATGCTGCAAAACTCTAATTCTGGGTGATCCAGGTCTACACTTAAGTAACCAGGCACTAGTGGAGAAACTCACTTAATTGGTTGGAATATCAAGATCATTTTATCTAAACATCGTGGTTTTGAAGTCCCACTTGGACTAACTGACCATGACCTACAACTAAGGAATACATTTGAATCTTTAATGAGATTCCAGCCTGCATATCCTTTAGTCACAACAATGAGATGAGAGTGTGCCTGGTCAGTACAGATGGGAAAATAGAAGCTAAGATTCATGTTCTGTCAATAAAACAACATCTTTGACAGTTGCGCACATTTTAAAAATTATCTAGTTTTTCTTTGTTTCAATTTGCTATTTTCCCCTCTATGGATGTGCTATTGATTTCACTACTTTATTTATTTATTTGTAAATAAATACCCTAAGTAACATTCCTCAAGAAAGTATCTTGTATAATTAACAAACTCAGAACACAATAGAATCAAACACATTAGTATATATTAAATGGCAGGGATACTATAAAATCAATAAAAGTGCTTTCAAAAATATGTAACAGGGGCTGGTGCTGAGGCATAGTGGACTAAGCCTCTGTGTACAGTGCCAGCATCCTATATGGCCCCAGTTCTAGTCCCAGCTGTTCCTCTTCCCATCTAGCTCTCTGCTATGGCCTGGGAAAGCAGTAGAACATGGTCCAAGTGCTTGGGCCCCTGCACCCACATGGGAAAACTTGAAGAAGTTCCTGGCTCTTGGCTTCAGATCAGCTCAGCACCAGCCATTGCAGCCATTTGGGGAGTGAACTAGCAGAGAGAAGACCTCTCTGCCTCTGCCTCTCTGTAACTCCACCTCTCAAATAAATAAAATCTTTTAAAAATGTAATAAAATAGACCAGAATGTCAAATAAGAAATATAAGGAATAGTCATAATTTTGAGATCTGAATCCTATGCATATTCAACTGAAAATAAATTTTAAAAGTTGGAAAAGGAAGAATTTGAACTTTTCCCTTTATTCATCACTATTTTCTAAATTTTCTGTAATGAAGGCCTTTCTGTTTTATAGTGAAAGAAAAAAAATTCTTAGGATTGATTTTTTTTAAAAGCCAATTAGGGTTTTTGTTTTAAGACTTACTCATGTATTTGAAAGGCAGAGTTAGAGAGAGGGGCTGGGGGAGAGACGGGGAGAGGGAGAGGGAGAGGAAGAGGAGGAAGGGGAGGGGAGAGGGAGGGGGGGAGGAGGAGGGGGAGGGGGGGAGGGGGAGGGGGAGAGGGGAGGGGAGGGGGAGGGGGAGGGGGAGAGACAGAGAGATATCTTCCATTTGCTGGTTCACTCCCCACAGAGCACGTCTCATTGCCCCATCACTGTAACCACACACTCAAGGCGCTGTGGACTTAGAGGGCCCAGGCCTGGGAGCCAGAAGTCCCTCACTCCTGGCGCCCGTTCCAAAGAGGTCTTTGCTCCACACAGATATTACTGCAAATTTCGGATGTGAGGGCCAAAGGACACGGCTATCAGGAGTTTCCCTGCCACGTCACACTGGCGCCTGCTCTCCACTTCCCTGGACTCGCAGCCCTGCACCTGCTTCTCCACCTTTCCTCCCCTTCCGTTCCCACCGTGCCCACGCCGCCTGCCTTCCCAAATCCCCATCCCTGCCTAACAGTAACAGTAACTCCAACAAGGCCAGCAGAAAGTCCTGCTGCCTCTAAGCTTGGTCCTACAAATGGCGAAGACGGCAAGGAAAGACAGAAATGACAGTGAATGGGATCATGTTCCAGCGGCCACAGATAGCACAGCGCCGCTGAGTGGTGGAGACGCTCTTAGTAAGCGCCTGCTTCTCCAACAGGCGACTCCCAGCTCAGCAGCGGACTTGAGAACACGAGGCTCCCACCACCCAAAGCCCTGATGCAAAAGAGCAGAGAGAACTCCAAACTGAGCTGGGAAAGAAGGTGTCTCACCTTGCCTGGCCAGCTGGCTCAGGTGGCTCTCCAGGTCACTCACGCCGTGGCTGGAGAAGTAACTGTAGAACTGGAACACGGTGACCACTTCGGAGGAGAGACTGGTGGCAAGCAGAGGCTCAGCCCGGTCCAGAATTTGGGACACGAGTGTTCGGAACACTACGTGGAAGGGAAACACACAAAGCAACCTAAGAAATGTGACAGCCGTTCATTTGATACTTTCTTTAGTCTTGTAGTGTTGTGCGGATGACACAGCGTGCAGTGTATAAAAGCAAGCTTCCGTGGACAGCCGGGTGACTTCTGCACAGTCACACACCTAGGTCACGGCCATGTAAGTATGGAAGCCTACCAGTGTAAGGTTTTCCTACACCCCTCCCCACCCTATAGCTCTCCTCCTGCCCCCTCCCACAGGGACTTAATCATCTATTTGGCTTCTATCAACATCCAGTAAAGGCTTTGCTTGTTCTCAACTTCACATAACTGGGACTGTATAATACGTACATTTTGCATCTGGTTCCTTTTATTCAACAAAGTATCTGTGCGATTCATCCAAACGGTTGCTTTTAGCAGCAGTGTATTTTTGAATATATCATCATTCATCCACTTATTTACCTTCATATATTTAAAATAAAATTGTTGGTTCATAGGGTAGGGGTATACTGAGCTTATGTGGAAATCGCCAGTTTTTCCAAAGTGATTGTACTATCAACCCTCCTCTGTTGGTGACATTTTAGGGAAAGAAGTAAACCCACAGTTGGCACTCCGTATCTCTGGTCCACAGATCGTATCTCTGTATCTCTGGCTCCACGGATCGTGGCTCAACAATATTTGATAAACAGTTGTGCATGTACTGAACATGGGGCAGGCTTTTTTTCATGTCTTTATTGCCCCAGACAAGGGGAACCTTTTTTCTGCCAAGGGCCATTTGAATATTTACAACATCATTCGTGGGCCATACAAAATGACCAACTTAAAAATCAGCCTGCTACGGTGTTGATTGAATTTCAGGTCCCGCCTTTGGTTGCCTTGGCGGGGCCACACCCAGTGATTTCCTGGGTTTTATCTGGCCTTCAAGCTAGAGGTTTCCTCCCCCTGTGCCTAAGCAATACAGTGTAACTACTATTACAAGTGATCTAGAGATGATTGACAGTAGACGGGTGGGTACATGTAGGCTCTGTGCACATTCTACACTGTTATAGATAAGGGCCTTGGGCATTGGCAGATTTTGTCCTGTGGACACCAGGAGGTAACTCCACATCCTTAAACAGCTGTACTGATACATGGTGCTTTTAAAAAGTCTCCGCTGATACCATGGCTTAAAACCTGGCCAACCTCTTTCTTCTCTTACATCTAAGTGAGCTGGCCTCTGGGTGCCCTGCCCCAGCTACAGGCGGGCAGTGAGCACTGTTGTCCCTACCTGGGCCTGCCAGTCCCGGGCACTCTCTGTCGACGGTCCTGGCGAAGCTGGCCTCCAGCTGCTTCACGATCCTGTCAGCCGAGCTGTGGTACACACCAGCCGGGCCACAGCACTTGGTCCAGAATGACAGCAGAGACAGCTTTTTGTGAAATTCTGGAATGGCTGGAAAAGAGAAGCAGCCCCCGGCCCAGGGCAGGTGTTAGAAACACAGTAGAGGAATTGAGCATTGGGGTGGCGGGGGAGGGGGACCAGGGGCCAAAGAGCAAGGAAGTTACGGCCAGGAACTGGTCCTCTGTGCAGCCTCAGAGGCCCACGCTCTCCTGAAGGGAGTGGAACGTGGCCAGGGTGGTTGGCTGAGCCTTCTCCCCTCTGCCTAGGGCTTTGCACAGTGCAATGAGGAGACAGCATTATGCCAGGTGGCACATGGTCCACAGTCCACTTGTGCATGGCCGTGACCATGAGGGGGCCAGGAGGGGAGGGGGCGTGACTCCCAAGGCCCTGCCAAGGTCACTCGTGCCTTCTCGGAGCGGGTACTCGGGAGCCCGAGGCTTACTCAGAGACGATGCGGAAGGCTGCATTTCCACTGAACATCTGATGTAAGAAAGCCCAGACCACACAAAGGCACCGTCCCCATGCCCATTCTGCCGCTGCTCTTCCCAGAACTGGGGTCTCTCCCTCCTGGGGGCCTTCGCCTCTGCTCATTTCTACCTTTCCCCAGCTGCTCCCGTTTGACAGCAGCTGGCGTGGCGGAACAGCCCTGATCATCCGACCCTAAAGCGAAATGCACCTGCTTCTGCAGGTGTGGCACTCCGCCTGGGAACTGGCAGCTGCCCCTGTTTAGAACAGCGCCTGCCTCCCTCTGCCCGTGGAGACCCCACAGGAACAGTCACGGGTCTTCTGGTTTGACTCAGAAGGCCAACCAATATGGGGACGTCTCACACGTCCTAAGAACTCTTTTCTGTCTTCCTTCCAAAGCAACAAGCAGGTGCAGGTGGCGGCGTGGACGGCAGGGTCACCCTTGACGCAGGGGGCGGGGCGGGGCGGGGCGGGGCGGGGCGGGGGGCAGGCAGACTCTCACCTTCGACGACGGAACTGATGTTCCCTATGTTCTCATCACTGACGGCGGCCAGTTTCTCCACCACTTGGACCTGCCTTGAAAGTTTCTCTAAGAGATTTCTTGCCACAAATGGGGTTTTGCTTGAGAAGACAATTTGCTGATAAAACAAACAAAACCACAGTGTCAATCATGCGATTCCTGGGCCGGCACTGCGGTGTAGCGGGTGAAGCTGCCGCCTGCACTGCCGGCATCCTATATGGGCACCAGTTCGAGACCCGGCTGCTCCTCTTCCGATCCAGCTCTCTGTTATAGCCTGGGAAAGCACTAGAACATGGCCCAAGTGCTTGGGCCCCTGCACCTGCGGGGGAGACCCAGAAGAAGCCTCTGGCTCCTGGCTTCAGATTGGCTCCGCTCTGGACATTGAGGCTATCTGGGGAGTGAACCAGTGGATGGAAGACCTCTCTCTCTCTCTGTCTCTCTCTGCCTCTCTGTAACTCTGCCTTTCAAAATAAATATTTTTTAAAAAGTTAATAATCACGTTAAAAAGTTAACAATCACACTGATGTGAATAGAGCCTTCCCCGCCCAGCCTCACGCTCCCTGCATGTGGTGCTGAGCCACAGGGCAGCTCAACATTGCCAATTCAACATTGCTCTCATTCCCTGCCAATTACAGCATCTGATGTGGTTTCTTTCATTGCTATCAACCTTTTTCATGCCTAAATAAGTTCTAGAATTTTCTCAGCTGTAGACCTGCGTGGCTATTATAAAGCTGTCTTTCCTTGTATGTACAGTAAATCTGATCTCCAAAACTCAGAGAGCCTTTTGAGGCTAAGTCTTGGTGTGTAAGCAGAAGACTTGCTTTGCAACTGTAGTGATTTTTTTTTTACATGGCTTTATTTCCTTGTTTTCAAGCTGAAAAAATCAGAAGCAGATTGTACAGTTCTCTTCACTATCATTAGAGCTACTTCGTAGTTAGCAGGTGCTTACCCTGTGCTGCTAGTCTGAACCCTATATTTGCATTATTCATGTTATTTCTCACAACAACCCAATGAGGTGGATCCTACCCATATCCCCTTTTTCACAGTCGAGGGAGATGAGGCCCAGAGAGGCTCGGTGT
This sequence comes from Oryctolagus cuniculus, assembly GCF_964237555.1. NCBI lineage: Eukaryota > Metazoa > Chordata > Mammalia > Lagomorpha > Leporidae > Oryctolagus > Oryctolagus cuniculus. The sequence goes on from NC_091436.1 coordinate 152,191,349, forward strand.
CTACCCACGGCCATGTAAGCACTGAGTGGTCTCACTGTGTGTGTAGAGAGGCAGGAGACAGGAGAGGAAGGAAAGTCACTTGCTCTCTGTGTCTCTTAGGGACCAGATCTGGTCACCTGTTCGTGCGGACGAAGGAGGCTATAATGGCCAACTAAGCACACGGACTTGAAAATAAACAGGATTTTCAAAATCAGAAGCAGAGTGCAGCATATACATGCCAATGTCTTTCATGTAAGTACACACAATAGAAATGTATTTTTTTTTAAGATTTTACTTATTTGAAAAGTAGAATTAGTGAGAGAAAGAGAGAATCTTCCATCTTCTAGTCCATCCCCAAAATGGCCATAACAGCCAGGCTGAACACAGGAGCCAGGAGCTCCAGCTGGGTCTCCCACGTGGGTACAGGGGCCCAGCAGTTTCATCCTCTGCTGCTTTCTCAGGTGCATTAGCAGGGAGCTGGATTGGAAGTGGAGCAGCCAGGACTCGAACCAGCGGTCATATGGGAAGCCGGCATTGCAGGCAACAGCTTAACCCATTTTGCCACAGTGCTGGCCCTAGAAATGAATTCTTTATTTCAACAATAATTGTAGCTTTTATGATTCCTACAGGATGACAATTTTTATCTCTCAGCAATTATATAGCAAATCAGTAAGTAAACTCACGTATTCAAGGAGTGCAAATGAGAAACGAAGCTTCTAACCGTCACTCCTCTAGCCTGTGTCTGTTTTGCTAGCCTTGACCTCCCCCACAGAAGGGCTGAGATGTTACAGGCACAGCCTCAGCGTAGGGAGAAGCGTGGCATTGATGCATGCCAACTCATCCCTTATGGAAGAGAATTCTGTTCGGTCTCATAAAGAAGGAACTACTTCCTTCCTCACTCTAGTAGGCAAGCAGGTGTTTTGCTTAGCACAGTGAGCTGTGACAACCGTCTCACTTCAAATGATCAGTAAAGACAGACTAACTGGAGGCAGACAAAAATCTTGTCCACTTTCATCAGAAAGAATTGCAACCTTTTGCCAGACTGGTTGTAAGCATCATGGTTATAATCTCAACAGACAACAGGAGAGTTCAAGTGGGGTGCTGACCAGCCACGTGGCAAGAACTACAGCTGCCAGCTGGGTTCTCCCAGCACCTCAACTGCCTGAGACCTCGAAGATCTGTGTATGCGGCGGTGAAGCTCATTGTCCCACATCTCATCTGCAGGAAGCATAGGGAGAAGACAAAGCACCAGGCAAGGAGGACTTCCAGGGAGATGCTTGGTAGGGGCAGAGCATGTGGGCGCCAGTTCGAGTCCCAGCTACTCCAATTCTGATCCAGCTCTCTGCTATGGCCTGGGAAAGCAGTAGAAGATGGCCCAAGGCCTTGGGCCCCTGCAGCCATGTGGGAGATCTGGAGGAAGCTCCTGGCTCTGGGCTTCGGATTGGCGCAGCTCTGGCCACTGCGGCCATCTGGGGAGTGAACCAGTAGATGGAAGACCTCTCTCTTTCTCTGCCTCTGCCTCTCTGTAACTCTTTCAAATAAATAAATAAATCTTTTCTTTAAAAAAAAAAAAAAAGAGAGAGAGAGAGACTAGTTACGACACCCACATCCTACACGGGAGCGACTGGGTTTAATTTCCAGCTCTGGCTTCTGACTCGCGCTGTCTACCAATGAAGACCTGGGGGACAGTGGCGACTAACTGGGTTCCTTCCATCCATGTGGGAGACCTGGATTGCCAGCTCCCAGTCGTGACTGGGTGGTTGTGGCATTTGGGGAGTGAATAGGAAGAGGGGAGCTCTTTCTCTCTTGCTCACTCGAATAAATAAAAACAAAATAATAAAAAGCAAAACTGTTCTCTTACTCCTCCTCATTTCCTTGGCAAAGCTAACAAATGGAAGCCCCCTTTGCTGGTCAAAATCAGCCAGTCCCACCTGCACGAGCTGGGTGCAGTACTGCAGGTGTCTGACGATGGTGATGTCCAGGCTTTCATTCCCCGTGGTCAGGGGGAGAGGGCTTCCTGCCACACTCGTCCCAACTCCGGTGTCTTCGGTCAGCGCTTCGCTAAGGTGCCCACGAGCTTCTGGATGAACTGACCTGTAACTGGTAAGACAGGAAGACGGCCAAGACGTTAGCTATTTCTTCGTACAAACCACAGGTTAACTCAGGATGTGTCCTGTCCAGACCCCGATAGCACCTGCTGAATATAGTCTCTCCCTTACCTATCTTAAAAAATAGAGATAGTTAAAAAAAAAAAAAAAAAAGGATTGAATTCAACCTGGCCACTAATTTGCTTAGTGTTCAAAGGCCACACAAACAAATTGCTTTCAGAGGTCTCCCTTTGCTTCTCAAGCGTAAGGAACCATTTATGAAGTTCATCAAGAAGCCTTCAAAAAGCGCCCTCGTTCTCTGCTTGCTGCACCTTCCTGCTCCCCGGACAGGGTCGGTTGCCAGATTTTTCTGGGACTCGGCTGTCCTCTATTTGCGGTTTCCCACGAGCAATGCCATTAAGAAACAATCTGTCAAGGCTTTTTCCTGGTCTCAGATCAATTGCTACTTGAAGAAAAAGGGAAAAAGGAAAGTTGCCAAGGTGTTCTGCTCCAGACAGAAGCTGGAAGTGGTGTCGAGTATTTAGAGCACTGCCCAGTTCTGCCTCTCGTGTGTTGTTTAAATCCCACCGTTGAGCTCCCCAAAGACATAGCATGATGGGCACTTACCTATATAAGGGATCCACTGCATTCATTTACCATCTACTTTGATTCTGAACCTGAATCTGTGTGCTAGGGAGGGAGGGAACAGCATCTCACCCCACACATGGAAGGAGTGCCCAGCAGGGATGTTAATGAGAGTGGCCTGGCACCTTTGCTTGCTAGCCTTCTGCTCCCCACTGTCCCTAATTTAACAAGATCAGGCACTGAAGCTCAGAGGCTGTGGATGCCTCGCTCCGATTCATGGTTGGCTCCATGGGGTCAATGTACCTTGGTGGTCAACATGTAGCAGCTGATACATTACACACATAAACACACGCATGCACGCGTGCACACACACACACACACTTTTTCCTAATGCCTTTGATGACATGCAGGGAGTACTTCAAAATGATCATGGGAAAACAGAATTAAAAGATAACTCGTGCATAATTTTTTTTTCGTAACATCCATGTTCCTCGAACTTTTTGAAGAACTCTTGTATGCATAGGTTTCAATTATTTTGCCCCCAAATGGACTCATTTTTCGGTTCTGGTTTTCCATGAACTTTGTTAAAATCCCTCATGCAGGAAGAGTGGTTGAATTAGACACACTTTACATCAGAACTCTGTAAAATGTATAACAGCTACATTGGTCTCATTGTTTAAATGCTTCTTATAACAGGAAGAAAAAATTTAGATGGATGTCTGACCTTGAAGTATTATGGAAGTGTAAGCTAACAAATATATATATAAAAAACTTTGTTAAGAAGCACCTCACAGGTTCAGCTAAGCTAGAAAAACCTCAAAGTAGAATGCAGAAGCATCACTTAAACATGACACTTCATACATTTATCATATTAGTGCACAGGACAAATGCAAATTCTCACATGTTCTTCCTGGTTATATTTGGAAAAAGAAACCCTGAATGTAACTCTGAAGTCTGTTTATGTCATGGTGTGTCGAAGGCACAGATGGGTGGGAAACCCATCAACCTCTTTTGGGAAAGTATCGGTCTGTTCTTTTGCTGCAATTGCTGGAGGTGAGTATGTCCCATGCTTCTTTTGCTTCACTGGAAGTTACAAAACCAGGCTCTGGCTCTAAAAATGTCCTTTGGCTATGCAAGAAGCCTAAAGCAGAAGGTGGTAATATTTCCCTTCCATCCTCTTGACTCAAGAACAGACACAGACAGACAACGGTGTAGGGAAAGCAAGCCCAGCCAAACGAAAGCACGAGAAATAAGACAAAAACCAGGGAGAACCAGGTCCAAATCTACCGTGCTGTGAGAGTTCTCCAGAAGTGTAGTAAGCCTAGTTAATTCAGAATGAATTATTTAGGGTCAAGCTTTAGACACTGACCCCTGCAAGATGTACGTGTGTACAAGCACAAAATGTTCCCCTGTGTTTGTAAGAAAAGTGGTTTCTCTTTAGCAATCCCAAAGAGGGAAGTATTGCCAAGTTGTACTTGGCAATAAAAAGTGAGCCAACTGGTCACCCCTGTAGGGCATTTTTCTCTTTCCGGAGATGTGCACCAGGTCCCCTCTGTCTGCAACCACAATGAGCCAGCATTGGGGGGAAGCGGTACAAGCAGACACTGACTTCCGACTTACCTATTTTTCTCAGTCTCAGTATCAGAAAATACTGAGTCTGCACCTCCTCCAATGTTACAAACCTCATCACCATCCTCCTCCTCATCAAAATCAGAGGTGTTCAGGAAATCAAAGCTCTCCAAAGCACTTTCAACTGTGAGGCTGAAACTGGAAGACCTGCTGTGGCTTCCTGCGGGCTTGCACTGCAGAGGCACAAGGCACCAAGGAGAACATCATCATACCCGACAGACAGCACCCAGGGCAGTCAGAGAGAGATGCCACACTTTCTTGGTTTTTTTCTTTTTTTTTTCTCCAAGCCTTTATTTTTCATTGGGAATTTAAAAATGCATTTAAAATCTTTATGTTCAAAAAAGAAGAGTACAACCGTAGATTAAATTGGCACAATATCTGGGATTTATTCCAAAATAATCCAGGGGGAAGACAACTAGTAGAACAGACGAAACAAGATTGTTCTCAAGTTGATCACTGGGGATGCTGGGAAATGGGCACATCTACTTGGATCTGAAATTTTTAAAATAAAATGTTTTAAAAAATAAGGTAACAGAACTGCTAGATTCCTGCCCCCTAATGTTCATCCCCAAATAAAAAACAACCAGTAGACAAGTTCGAAGAGTCCTTGGGCCAGTGCTGACCACCAACCCACCTCTCATTCCAAGTGGCTAGGTCTTCAGTGTCCCAAGACGGACAGGAGCGAGCTCTCTAAGGAATCTGCTCTCCAGAATGAGCAAAACCAATCCCAGACTCGGGGCACTGCTTGTCTTCACCAAGCCCAAGCTCCCGTGGGAAGAAGTTCCACCACCTAAGGTTCCACCCACAGCCTATCGTCTTCCCCTGGAGTATTGAGAACACAATCGGCAGGGGCTGATGAGAAGTAGCCTTGCTTCCTCTGTAGCTCTGCTTTGAAAGGATCAAACCTCCCCACCGCCCTTACCAGGCCCTGGAATTAGGGGAACAAGACCGTTCTGTGGCCTGCAGAATTGTGTCTTGCTGCACTTAAGCAGAAGCATCGCCAGCAGGATACTGCCTGTTGCTAGGGGCAGGAGAGGGATGGAACTTTTTCTGAAAATTCAAGGTGGCACTGGGATGGGCTGAAGCCCTGCGTGCACTAAATGTCCTCTGCACAGTTAGGTGCGTTCCTTGCTGATTTCTTAGCACGAGGCAGGACGGGCTTTGTGGGGATCTGCCTCTGACACTCAGGAGGGCACAAAAGCTCATGGCTATTTTCTAGAACGGGACCCTGAAGAATTGCTTTTCCCAAGGAAAAGGATCTAGGCTCACTTCTATATGACCGTGCGACTCAACAGTGGCAAAACGAAGAATCTAAGAGGTGGCAGTGAGATTTGAGACAAAAACGAAAGCTCTGTCTTCTGGTGTTTTTAAAAACATTTAATCTGTATGCTGGGTGGAGACGCACATTCTGAGGTAGCAATAATGAGCTCATTAGGACCGCCTGCCCCCACCCCCAACGGCCCCTCCCACTCCTCCGGTGGATTGGGGAAGACGGCTCTGGTGGAGTTCGGGGTGTCCCAGGCCCTCGAGGGTGAAAGATGCTTGTCTGCTGGTGATTAATCTGAGACTCCGCCTCCCTGATGTGGGCCACGTCCAGGAGAAGGGAGCCCTCTAGTGGGCAGGGCTGAGCGGGTAAGGATGCTCGTGGCCTTCACACCGGGGCGGGCTGGCTCTGTCGCCCACCAGGGAGTCCTGACACACCCCAAAAGGGACCCTGTCTGGGAACTTCTGTACCAGCATTTCCCATGTGGGATTACAATGATTAAATCCAGGCCTGCAGAAGTGTAGGCATTTTTTTAAATAATTAGTACATAATTTAACCCCTAATCAATTTAAGTGGATTCCCTTGCTATCAGGAAAGTGAAAAATGAATATTCCCAGGGATGTTAAAAATCAACACTAGTGCAATGACTCTGCTGATCCCGTGATTGGCTGGGATTTTTCCAGAAAGATCCGCTGGCCTTGGACCTAGCCCACGTTCTCTGAAGAGGTACTTACTTTGAGAATATCATCCAAATGCATGACTTCTTGGTTCAGATCCTGAAATTCTTTGTACTGTTCTTTGTGTGGTTCCAGGGCCAGGAAAAGCCCATGGAAGGCATCCTCTAGACTTCCATCCAGAAAGGACCTGGAGCCCTCCGAGTCGCCCCCGACAGAGCCTTCGCAAGGCGGCCTCTCGGCGGCCAGGGGCACCTCCGCCGAGGTGAGCCTCCTCACCAGCTGCTTCGTGATGTTCCCTTCAAAGGCGTCCAGTTCCACGGGCTTGAGCTCAGAGGCCTCCTCGGACTCTCGCAGAAGTGCCTGGGCGACAGCATCCTGCAGGAACAGGGGCTCGGGCGCAGCCCCTGCCAGCTGCCCGGCAGCCTCAGGCGGCTCGGACACCTTCGTGTCTCCCCTCGGTCGGGGCCTGGGACCGCAGCCTTCTCCCATGGAGTTCCTGGCAGAGGCTGAGCCGCTGCCATCCGGGTCCTCGCTCGGGGTCAGCTCTGCAGGGGTGATGGTGATTTCGGGATTCGCCCGGCCCGGGCTCGGGGGAGAGCCTGCTGGGCCGGGGGTGAGGGAGCAGTCCCCGCTGGGGAGGTCACTGAAGCTGAGAGACAGCGGCATTTTCTCTTCGGCTGCCTTCCCATCTTCGAAGATGTCATCGGGCAGATTCGACTGTGGACAAGAGGCACCTCAGGATTACTTTGAATGCAAAGGCTGCAGCTGCTATAGCTGATTTCCAGACAAAGCAGAAAGCAATTCAGAGAAAACCAAAATCAAAACCCAGAGCCTTTCCCATGAACATTTTATTTGTCGGTGTGTGTGTGTGCACATGCATCTGGCAAAAAGCAAGCAGCCATTAATCACTGGATGAAAGGTCACGACACTATTCTTAGGTTTCACATTTTCAGAACAACAGATTATGGGAGGGAGGGACTGGTGCCTGTTTCCTAAATCCTTGGATCCTACAGTATTGGCAGCCATGGTTATAACCCACGACCGAGTGGGAGTGTTTTTTTTACTTGGGGGAGTGAGGCTTCTGTCTTAGAAGCCTGTTCATTCATGCGATTTTGCTCCAAAGACATGATATTGTGTTTTACTTAATTTCTCAAAGTTTATCGCTTGAAACTCTCTCCCCACAAATGCTGAGCTCTTGAAAATGTTTTGTTAACTTAGCAACCATGCCTGCAATAGAACTTCTTTGGCAATAGAAGATTACTGAGCTGAACACCTGCCCTCCAGGGGGCGACCTCAGGGCTCTCGGGGTGGCCAGATGACACCTGGGCCGTGTCATCACACCCAGCTCTGAAGAGGCAGGCCGGGAATACCCCAGGAACCAAGACCACACGTTTATGTGGGCGTTACAACGTCTACGCAGCCTCCTGTGCCCTGCGGTCGGTGTCCGGCTGCGGAATGTTGTTTTGTGCAAGGTCTTCTAGCTATTTGAAATGAACCCTTTCAAAACGGTTCTGTTTTCTTGGCTTCCAGATTAGATTTTTAAAGTCTAGTCAGCCTCACACATTGGCAGGTTCCATGTCCGTGGATTCAATCAGCGGCAAATTGAAAATAATTTAAAAGGTTGTAGTATCCGTACTGAACATACACATTCTTCTTGTCATCATTCCCTACATAATATGGTACAGCAGCTATTTACATAGCTGATCCATTGCACTGAGTAGGATAATCATCTGGAGATGGGAGAAACACTGAATACATGAATTGGATTATCACACTATACCCCATAAATATGTCCAAAATTAAAATCACAGCTATTCAAGAAAAACCTAGCACATTTGTGCAAGCAACAAACAGGAGGCTGCACGTGGGTGATACGCCCATATCTTGCCCCACTGTATTTGCATAGTAAATACAGCATCCATAGATTTGGTGTCTGTCGGGGGTCCTGGAACAAATTTCCCCGTGGATACTGAGGGCCAAGTGTAAATGGTAAGAATCAAGCTAGCAAATCTTTTAATAACACACGAAATCACAAAGTCTCCCAAGTGTGCTAGTGTGTAAGCCCAGCAAGCAAAAAGGCTGCAGCAAGTGAAATGGGGGTGACAGAAAGACCAAGAGACCCTCTGTCCTCCTCTGCTGGTGTCCCGGTCCCAGGGCCGCTGGAGCTGAGGCCGCTAGATCCCCGCATGGTCAGTCTGACCCAGCCCATCCATTCTGGTCTGCTCGGAAGGTGATTTGCTTTAGCTGCAGGATGGATACAATGCTTAGTTGCTGGGCCACGCCCCTGAACTCTGTAGGCTCAGCCCTTCCTGCCTACCATGGAGGCTGTTCCCCACGTCAGTGACTCCTGTCCGTGCCGCTGGGAGCCTGAGGATGCACCTCCACTTCCCCTCCAGCCTGTTTCTTCCAGGGTCCTTCCTCCCCTCTCTGCCCCCTCCCCAAATACCTTGTGTCTCCAGGAAAGATAAAAGGGGGAATTTGGCAAGGGCTGGAGCCCCACCTGCTAGATTTCCTCGTGGGGTTCCCTTACTTTTTGGTCCTCCTCTCCCTGCTGCCACCCACCCAGCCTTGCTTGCTCTTCCGGGTGCACACCTCGGAGTAGCACTGGCTGGGGGACTCAGTGCCCAAGATCCTTGGTCCATGTCCAAAGCCCTCCCCAAATACCTCTCTGGAGTCCCACATTTTCAAACCCAATTTGCACCCACTCAGAGGGAACTGCTGATTTATAGAAAGTGGAGATGCTGTGTTGAAAGGGACTTAGTCTTCCACAGGAGCAGTGGGTCAGCAGGTGCATCACAGCACGGAGCTGTGTGCTGTCACTGGGGCGTGACACCCTGTGCTGCCTGAGAAAGCGCAGCCTTGGAGGATGGTGAGGCAGAGGGCAGCAGAAGAGATGTGGAGGAAGTACCTCCCAGACGGAGCAAAAAACATGAGGTCCTAAAAGGCTGTGGCGCATTGCAGGGCGTGGCAGCTCACAAGAAGACGGAGAGGGAGGAGAGGACCGAGAGGGGTGGGCTGTGGCCAATGAGAATGGCCTCTCTGAGGATCTCTGCGTTATCCACAGGCATAGGAAGCCACCAGGCTTTTTCTAGCCACGCTCTTCTTTAAATTATGCAATCAAACCTCTACCGATTCTCTACCATGAGCTTCCAAACCACATTTATAAGCATGAAAATACACATATATTGATAGCTACATCCACAGCTTTGTCAGTTCTACTGTTTTGGGGGCATGTTTTCATGGGTACTTCCCCCTACATATTCTTCCCATTTTCTTTTGAAATGCCTGGTCTTTATCACCTACATTTTGTGATTCAATAAATAAGATGCAATTATGGGGGTACTTTCAAAATTTGTGGAGAAACTAAATTAAAAGATAAATTTAAGGGTGGGTATGTATGATGTTACAGCTTGGGACAATACTTGGGGCGCCCCCATCCTCTGTTGAAGCTCCTGGGTTCAAGTGCCGGCTCTACTTCTCATTCCAGCTTTCTGCTAGTGCACATCCTAGGAGACAGCAAGAGATGGCTCAAGGGCTTGGGTCCCATGAGTCCCTGCCACCCATGTATGAGACTCAGACTGAGTTCCTGGCTCCGGGTTTCAGCCTGATCCAGCCCTGGCTGTTGTGAGCATCTGGGGAATGAACTAACAGATGAATGATCTCTGTCTCTTTTCCTTGCAAAAAAAAAAAAATTGAAAATAAATTGAAGGGGCCAGCATTGTAGCACAGTGGGTAAAGCCATCCCCTGTGGTGCCAGTATCCCAAATGGATCCCAGTTCCAGTCCCGGCTGCTCCACTTCTGATCCAGCTCCCTGCTAATGGCCTGGGAAAGCAGCAGAGGATGATCCAAGTATCTGGGCCCCTGCACCCAGATGGGAGACCCAGAAGCTCCTGGCTCCTGGTCTCAGCCTAGCCCAGCGTTGGCAGTTGTGGGTAACTGGGGAGTGACCGAGTGGATGGAAAATCCCTCTTTCTCTCGGTCTTTTTCTGGAACTCTGGCTTTCAAAATAAATTTTTTTTAAAATTTTATTTTTTGACAGGCAGAGTAGACAGTAAGAGAGAGACAGAGAGAAAGGTCTTCCTTTTGCCGTTGGTTCACCCTCCAATGGCCGCCGTGGCCAGCGCATCACGCTGATCCAAAGCCAGGAGCCAGGTGCTTCTCCTGGTCTCCCATGTGGGTGCAGGGCCCAAGCACTTGGGCTATCCTCCACCGCACTCCCAGGCCACAGCAGAGAGCTGGCCTGGAAGAGGGGCAACCAGGACAGAATCCGGCGCCCTGACTGGGACCAGAACCCTGTGTGCCGGCGCCGCAAGCAGAGGATTAGCCTATTGAGCCGCAGCGCCGGCCTACATAAATAATTTTTAAAAAGGAAATAATTGACTAAAAAAAGGGATAAATTTTGGTGTAAAAAATTTTTAAATCCAAGCCCATGTTTTTGTAATATTGATTTTCTATGAACTTTCTGAAGTATCCTTATAATTTCAATCCTTTCCCACTTGGACATCCAAAGATTACTTTTATAAGTCTGTGATGAACAGTTTATTAAATGTCTACATGTAGGCGTGTGTGTAGTGGTGACACCTTGTAGGTTTCTTTACTGAGGTGTTACAGGATTAATACGCAACACAACAAACTCAGACCAAGAACCTCTTTACAGAGAAAGGGTTCGTGGTAAAATTGGGCTAATCCCTTTGAGTTCCTTGCATACCAGTTTTCCAAGGGCTGATATCAGTGATAAACTCCTTTATCTTTTCTGAAATAAGATCGTCTTTGACCCAAAGTGCAACAGTCATTTTCAAAAACGAAAATCGCTGTCACCCCAGATCTCGGCCACGATGGAGAAAAACCACGGCACAAACAGAGGGCCCACGAGGAGAGGAGGACAGCCATGTCACACGCATGGCCACGTGTCCCACCCAGCGCAAGACAGCTGTCACCACTGTCCAGCGAGCGAGATCCAGCAAGGCAAAACAGGAGACATGCTGGGCAGACATGCACCGGCCCCAAAGTCAAGCACATCACCCCCCTCTCCCCGCCGCAGGCACCACTCACAGAAAACTCTAGCACGGCCGTGGGACTGAGCCTGAGGGAGGGCAGGTCGCTGAAGGAGCGGCTGCGGCGCAGCTTGGCAAGCAAAGCGTCCTGCAAAGTGCTCAAGACAGACAGCCGGCGGGGCTTGTCTGGGCCAGGGAGCAGCCACCTCTTCAGAAACCAAAGCAAGACAGGGAGTTAGCGGAGAGAACCAGGTTACCGTGTTCGCGTTAGCTTCGTAGCAAGTGTTTCTGATGCCCACAAGGAGGCCAGTACCGTAGTCACTGCTTTAAAAGACTCATCTTGGGGAACGCCCAGAAGCGTCTACCCGGGATCATCCAAGCCACAGGCAAAGCAGGGGTGAGGGGAGAAGACAGAGGAGCTCTGCCAGCCGACACACAGGGCCAAAGGCATCTCGGAGGGGCCTCCCGCGGGCATTACAGATTACGGCGAGCTTTGAGGATCCTACGGCTAGGCATTAGTGGCGACCGCTAACGCTATCTGTTACGCATTGCCAATCTTGGGTCGCAAGCATTAGCTCAGGTTAAGTCACACTGAACTTACGAAGAAGGAGTGATCCTTGAAGGTGGGCGTCTCGGGGGTGCCCTGGCTGTACATGGACATCCTCCGCTGTAGGGCCGCCGCCTTGTTCCCTGCACCGGACGATGGTGCCGTGTCATCCACATCAAAGGGACTGCAAGACAATGGGTTTCACGTGTGCACATCTGCTCAGATCCCCTCTAACTACTGGCCTGCAGGCCAGGCAAGCATCTCATTACACAGACAGAAATGCAAACCAGGGGCAACTGAGTGGGGCGGATGAACATAAACATATGCCTGCTTGCTCCAATGTAAGATGGGGGGAAGTCTGCAGAAAAAAAAAAAATCCGTTGAACTTTGTAGGGCAGATTTTGCAATAATGTAAAAGGACAGCAGATTACTGTTGGGTTCCAAAGAAAACACTCAACTACAGGATCCCATTCATCCCAGGTGTCGGAGGGCCCTGAGTGCTTGGGAAGGAACCAGAGGTCTGTTCACAGGGAAGCTGCTACTGCTCATCCAACAAGAGGAGCGGTCTCCTGTCTCCAGGCTAGGAGGGAAAGGCTGGGCAGAGTGCGGACACCATTCAATGGCCAGGTGGCTGGCGCTCCGCTGCTTCTACACGGACGTGTCTAATTTGTAAAGGAGACCCCGAACGTTCCCATCACCACGTCGCACTGACTTGGTTTCAACATATTCTCCGAATTTCATGGGTTGGAAACTTGGCCCCTAGGGCAGTGGTGTTGAGAGTTGGGATCAGAGCTCCGTCTTGATTAATGGGTGCTATGGTCTGGATGTTGGTTTGAGCATCCCCAGGCTGGTGCTATTGGGGGGTGGTAGAATTGTCAGGAGGTGGGTCTGGTGGGTGGTCCGCAGGCCCCTGGGACAGTGTGCTGGGAAGGCCGCACTCCTGAGACTGCCTTTGGTCCCAGCCAGTCTCTCACTCTGCTTGGGCTCCGCGGATCCTTCCTCTGCCATCTCCCATGGGGCCTTCACCGGAGCTTGGATGTCATTGGGACTTCCAGCTTCCAGGAGTGTGAGCCCATCAGCCTCTGTTCTTTGTATACTACTTGGGCTCAGGTATTTTGCTATAAACTGAAAATGGATTAAGACAGCAACACACCAGGGACAGAACTCCAAACACGGTGAACTACCCGAGTTCATAACTCAAGACTTTCCTTTCTCAGGGGGTGACTCTGGGAAACCTTTGACGGACATCTCCTGAGCTTTGGGAATATTCTATTTCAATAACTAGCACATGGAGGAACTAAGGAGAGCCACAGTTCCCCAGCACAGCATGAAGTACATGAGCTAAGGAGTGCTAAGCAGGGGTCGGCATTGTGGCGTAGCCTGCAATGCCAGCAACCTGTGTGGGCACTGGCTCGTGTCCCAGCTGCTCCACTTCCAATCCAGCTCTTTCCTAATGGCCTGGGAGAGGCAGTAGAAGATGGCCCAAGTATTTAGGCCTCTGCCACCCACATGGGAGACCCAGATGAAGCTCCTGGCTCCTGGCTTTGGCCTGACCCAGACCTGGATGTTGCAGCCATCTGGGGAGTAAGCCAACAGATGGAAGACCCCCCCCCCCTCTCTCCCTCTCTCTGTGCGTGTGTGTGTGTGTGTGTGTGTGTCTGTCTCTCCCTCTGTAACTCTGGCTTCCAAAATAGATAAATCTTAAACAATGAGTGCTAAGCAATCAGAGTGCCAGTGAGAATCAGGTTCCTAGCCGAGGGCACAGCATCTCAACCTGGGTAGTTAATTCTTCTCACAGTAATTTACTTGAGAGACATATTTAGTTGTGTATGTTTAAAGGCAAAGAGAAAGGGAAGGAGGTGGCATACAATATTTAAGAACAGGAAGCAGAAGAGGAGAGCGGCGCCATGAGCCAGGCTTCTGCCCCTCTGCCACATGTGCGTGTCACCTGCTTTGTCACACACTCTCGGGCCTGAGCACCTGCTGTTCTAACGAGTGCCTCGGGCACGCTGGTGGCCTATGCACCCACTTGATGAGTGGCACTGGCCAATGGCACCTGCTTCTGCGGGATGAAGTCAAAGCTGCCACTTACTACCAGGCGATCTCCAGGTTGAGCTTGATCGTGCCGAGGTCGTTGATGTCCACGGCCACCGCCTGAGGCCGGGCTGCAAACAGCTCCTTGGTCTCGCAGGTGACACTGCCCACCAGGATGTGGGTCGCCAGCCCTTTGAGCTCTGTGACCTGGTGGAGAAAGCAAGGGTGGCTGTGTCGGGGAAAATGTGTGGTGCAGAGAGGAGTGTGTGCATGGAGGGGTGGTGACGGTTGTGATGGAAAAAGCCCCCCCCACCCCCGGAGGAACTGGGCAGCCGCGGCACCAGGCAAGACCAACAAGGGCCATGACAATCCTGTACCTTAATGGAAATGAACCCCACTATCAGGGGCAGGAAAACCATCTCTTCTCCATCCCAGCTCTGCTTGCCATTGACTTCTATCTTGCCTTTCAGCTTCCACCGCTGCCGGCCGTACTTCATGAAAATCTGGGAAGAGGACGTCACGTGGCCCACCCACGTTCCACTGCTCCCCCCACCCCCACCTCCGCTCCCCCAGGCTTCTCTCTTGGTGCTTAGGAGCTGTGACGAAAGGGGAAGAGACCCTGCTCCTCTACGAACAGAGGGCGGGGAGGTTTGCTCCAGCACAAGGTCACGGCCCCGGGTACTCCTGCTCCCTGCTGTCCGTTGCTTCTCCGGTTGGTCCTACAGCCTTAGGGCAGCCACCGCAACTAGTTCTCTACCCGCTCTCACTTCCTCAGAGACAGGAAACCATTGGCTAAACCACCTCCTGCCGAGAAGTCAGGAGCAAGAAACCAAGATGAGGAAGGTGGTGCCGCACGAGGACTAAAACCCAATCCATCTGGGGAGAGGACGGGCAGGTGTCCTGGGGTCAGGCAGCTGGGATGTTAGGGAAGACCCTCCCCAACCCCCAGAGGGGTCGGACCATAGAAGGTTCTGGAGGAGGACATGGTTCTATGACAGTATCATGCCATGACTCTGGATTGGATCCAAAAAAAAAAAAAAAAAAAAAAAAAAAAAAAAAAAAAAATCCTGCTACAAAGTATACTATTGGGACAGGTGGCTAAGAGCTGAAGTTGCAGTGTTAACCTGTGTGAGGCTGACACAGGGGAATGCCCAGCCTTGCTTAGGAGGAGGAGTGAGGCACGAAGGGTCACCATGTGTGCATCTTCAAGTATTTCCCCCAAATAATATCAGCATGACTGATGCTTCAACCACAGCTAATGGTGATAATGCGAGTGTGGCAGAAAGTGAGAGCAGTGAAGGTCTCCTACCAGTCTCCAAACCCTCTCACTGGCTCAAAATGCTACCAAAAAAAACAAACAAACAAACAAACAAACAAACAAAAAACAAAACGCAAAGCAAAGCAAAGCACCCAGGTGCAGCCCCCGCCCTTCATGGGCACTTACCTCATACTGATCTCCGGGGCAGAGGCGAGCGAAGCCGGCCAGGCCTGCAAGTGAGCAGTGAGGCATGAGTCCCGGAACACCCCTCCGCGGGCACTCCCAGGGCCCGTCCACAGATTCAAACGCAGCGTCAGTCTCTTGTGAGGACTCACAGAGCCTCTGCTGGGACTGTGTGGGGGCCAGAGGACATTCTGGTTGCAAACGCAGGGTGGGGTGGGGTGTTGAGCAGCAGGTGGCTCCTGGAGCCGGGTACTGCAGCCAGAAAGGTGTGGTCCTTTATCTACTCACCACATCCTCATGGAAATAAACCGGTCTTCCTGATCCAAGATTAGTGATTTGTTTACTTTCGATTATTCGAAAGACAGTTCTTTATTTGGTGCAGGGTTAAGCTTGTGATTATAAAATAAACTGAAAGTATGTCATTGTAGAAATTAAAAGAAAAAAATGAGAGGAGGAAGGAAGGCAGGGTGGGGAGTATCATGATACTCTTAAATCTGAATATATGAAGTATATGAAATTTGTTCACCTTATATAAGTAAAATAAAAACTTAAATTATTTGAAAGACACACACACACACACACCCCTTCAAATGCCCACAACAGCCAGGGATGGGCCAGGCCAAAGCCAGGATCCCAGAACTTATTCTGGATGTCCTGTGTGGGTGGCAGGGGGCACGAGTATTTGAGCCATCACCTGCGGCCTCCCAGGTGCACATCGGCAGGACGCAAGAACTAGGAGTGGAGCCAGGACTCCAAGCCAGGCACTCCGACAGGGCCTCTGGGTGTCCCACGCACTGTCGCATCTGACGCCCAATGCCTGCTATGTCTGGTATTTTTCTGAGAGCAGCATCCTACTCACACAACTGAAACTCAGAGAAAAAGTCTGTCTCTTTTGACATGGAGAGGCCAGAAGCGCTTGGGCCACAGACTCTCCTCCTGGTACAAGGAAGGGGAGGGTGCACTCAGCAGGGCCTCAATGCCTGCTGTCTGTCCAGCAGCCACAGAGGGGTGGGAGGGAGGCATGCGAGTCCCACGAACACGGTGAGGGCAGGCGGCTCAGCAAGGGGCTGACAGAACCCCAGCTTCGCCGTCACCACTTGCTCCAGCCTCTGTCACTGGTTTGGGTGCCAACCACGAAGCAAAGCCAGGAACGTGTACAGGGACCCAAAGAGTGAAAGGTTTAGTCGAGGAACAACTTTAATAAAAATGGGGGAGAGAATCTTTGTCAGTTTTTAATCTTCTGATGAAAAAAAAACAATAACATTTTATGATAAAATCTAATTAAAATTTTATCATAAATGTTTACAGTGAACTTGCAATAAAAGGCAATATTTAAACTGTAATTTTAAGTGTACACCCAGAGGCGAGGTATAAAATCTTAGACAAAATAGGACCTCAACTCGGTATAAATGTAGCCGCAGGAAAAATCTAGAAAAGCATACCAAACTACGGCATAGGATGGGATTATGGAGAGTTAAGTATCAGGCAATAAGTTGTAATTTTTTTAAAGTGCATTTATTTTGTGATAAAAGGAAAAAAGAGAAAAGGACTACTAATGTGGCAGGCAGTATATACACGCAAACATATGGCTGCATTTTGTGAAATCTTAAAGTCTAGCGCTGCGTGGAGTGACTGTGTGATGTTAGTTTGGGATGAGTATCTCTCCATGTTCTTTAAAGCGAGAAGCTACCACTCCCAAATACTGACACAGATTCAAGAAGACCCGAAGAATCCCTGCCAGCTTAGCCAGAGATTTGAGAGGGAGCCAGAGAGGAAATAATTTTGATTAGCGGGTGCTGAGATGACCTCGCATGCAAAGATGTCCACATGACAAACAGGTTCTTGGTCCTCAGCCTTCTCCGTGAGTTTAAATATGGTTTCGGACAGTGGGGATGGAGCCCACAGTGAACTCTGCCAGGATAGCAAAGGCTGATTGGCGGCTTTCAAAATGCACATGTAGTTACCATTGCCATCAGTAGGTGGCAGTAGCTCACCAGCCTGCCCATGTAGCTACGCTTTCACTGTTAATAGGTAGGTTAACAAGCCACTTACTGAAATCAGATTTAAAGAAGCCTATTTTCACTAATAATTTTTGGAGCATTTAACTTTTTTTTTTTTTTTTAGAAAACGCTTATTAAAAATTAAAAAAATGCTTCTGAAAGGCAGCATAAATGGCTGGATTTTACAAATCCAAAGCTAGACGAGCTAATTCTAATAAAATCCAAAGTGCTTTTTAAAAACCTTTACAAATTAGTTTGGGATTAATCCAGTGCCTGTTTACCCACATCACGACAATGGGAGCCTGATGAAAAAGCAACCGACCTGGCAAAGGGGAACCCAGGGGCAAATCTTTCGAAGGTTTGTTTCCCTTTGCAAAAAAAAATCAGCAGAAATTTCACATCTAAAGAGCCTAACCAGATGGGACACAGGCACTTGGTACTGAAGTTTCTGCACTGCTCGGTTTATATTATTAAAGCAACATACCTTACGACTGCTTGTCAGGCATCAGATACTCTGATCGCACAAAGCAGTAAGGAAACAAGCCAGCCACAGCCAGCAAAGCCAGTGCTGCCACTTGTGCAAGGCTCTCCCACAGCCTCATCTGCAGGGCCCAGATGCTACAGCTTGCAGCTGCCCGACCTTGTGTTCTAGCTCAGGCACCACTCTGCCAGAACAGCGCTCTGCTGGGGTCACCGTCGTGGCACAAAGGGTTAAGCCGTACTACTGCTTGCAGCACCCGCATCCCATATCGGAGCGCTGGTTTGAGTCCCAGCTGCTCCACTTCTGATCCAGCTCCCTGCTAATGAACTTGGGAAAGCAGTAGCTGATGGCTCAAGTACCTGGGCCCCTGCCATCCATGTGGAGACCCGGAAGGAGTTCCAGGCTCCTGACTTCGGCCTGGCCCAACCCTGGCCATTGCTGACATATGGGAGTGAACCAGCAGATGTAAGAATTTACTCTTCCCTCTTACTCTTCCAAATAATTTTTCAAAAAATGAAAAGGAATGTTCTCCCTCATTTTTTCCTCCAGTTCTCCAGTGATTTTCTTTTCTAAGAGTCACACTTCCTACTCTAGAACAAGAGCCAGTAGGTAGACTTCTACTACAGGCCCTATTGGGTCATCGGCAGGCATAGCAATGCAGGTTTCCCAGCTCACTGGCATTCCGAGCTGTGGGGTTCCAGCACAGCCTGTCGGACGTCCACACCGCGTGGAACTTCTTTTGACCCAAATTACAGGTGGGCAGGGGTGAATCAGTTTTCCCTAAGGGACCGCATCTCTCAGCCTCAGCCCCAACGGCCGCCACGGGATTCCTGGCTCTCTTCCTAATCTGGTTACAACGAACTCTCTAGAAAGTCTCGTCTCGCCAAGTGCTCTGGCCCCTCCAGTCTTCCTGTCATTTTTGAACAATGCTTTCCCCCTTGGTGAGCACTGTTCCTGTGCTGTCTGTCCATCCACCTGCACAACCCTGCTCATTATGATCCAACAGTGACGCTGGGAAGCCTTCCTCCTCTGCTCCCTTCCTCCCCCGGCAGCCAGGTGGCAACCTGTTCCTCTGGCTTCTACAGCAAGCTGGCCACACTACTGGTCCCTGTTCCAATGGGTCATTGGGTTGTTGAATGAGAGGGTTACTGGCTCACATAGCCATTTTCACCATGGGACTTCATGGAGCTCAGGCCAGGGACCATGCATTAGGGTGAAGCCTGGTGAACCGAGTGCTAAGTGCTCGCTCCATTGTCTCCACCATCCTCACTGCCCACCCTCACAGAGCTGTCTGTGTGTTAGGGGTGGGACAAGAAGGGAAGTATGGTGTGGATGGGTGTGATGGGAGGAAGTCAGGGGTTGCCAAGACCCAGAATACAAGGGCACAGTCTCAGCTTGTCAGTATATAGTATGTACACCAACTTCCTGTGTGACTTCCCAGTGCAGTCAATGAACCTCTGGTGGGCAGCCCCAGTTCCCATCTATCAATTGGAGAAACCACTGTTCAGGCTACTCTGTGAAATGCATCTGCCCAACATGAACTCAGGGCTGCTGTGTGTTCCACAGCCTGGCTGCTCATAGCATCATCCTGAAAGTAAAAAAAAAAATAGCCACAGGGCTGGCCTTGTGGCACAGCGAGTTAAGCCGCCACCTGTGACGCGAGCATTCCATATGAGCGTCAGTTTGAGTCCCGGCTGCTCCACTTCAAAAATAAATCTTTAAAACAAACAAACAAAAACAGCCCAGGGCCCATGCTTAGGACTGTGGGCTGTTTGTTTGGAAGAGGCAGAGGGGCTGGATGGTTTTGGAGCCACTGACTCAGGAGGTGGCTGGACCTGGAGACCGAGGGTGCACAGAGGCGTGACTCAGTAGTAAGTGCCAGGGTTGAGCACGGAGTGGCCAACTGGAAGCGGAGGGCAGGTGTTCTCACCGGAGGCAGCCACTTGAGGTAGATGATGCATTGCCAAATCAGGCTCTCCTGGGCAGCCCTCTTTAAAGGCCTTCCTTGCTGGTGCCCTTCATGGCAGAAAGCCCAGGAGAGGGTGACTGTGTCACCCAGGGAGAATTGCAGAGAAACCTCCTAAAGGAAAATGCACAAGCCCAGGCCCTTCGGGCTGCAGAGGGGCTGGCACGTGGGGGAGCAACGCACTCGTTCCGTGCTGGCTGCCTCCCCACACCGAGCTGTCACTCTGACCACGCCCGGCCACTGCTCCAATGCCAAACACCTGGCTGCCTCTCTGTTCTGAAGCTGCTGTGGGATAGATCACTCTGCTTCTGGGCGGGAACTCTCTGGAATAAACACCAGAAGGGCATTGCCAGAAAGGGAGAAGGCAGAGTGGGGGATTCAACAGCAAGATCAAAAACTGGGAGGCAGGGACTCCAAAAAGTTCATGGAAAATGCCTATTATGAAAAAACTACATGTGGATTTAAAAAAACTGCTGGACCAAAATATACTTTTCATTTCCATTTTTCCAGAAACCCTTTGAAGTGCAATGGTAGGAAGGTAACAGACACACAAGGGAGAAAGGAACAATTTAAATGACACCGCCCAGAAGCCAACAGGCTGGCCCGGCACACAGGACATTCTGCACGAAGGTTTCTACCAGGCAGTGTTAGGAAAAGAGGGGCGGGCTTGTTTCACGGGAAAACAAACCACAAAGATACACCTAACAACTGAAGTTCTCACGCCTGGTGCAGGTCCCACGTGAGCAATCATCTGTACAGAACCATTTCGAGACAACTGGGGAACCTTGACAATGGAACAGGTTACTAACAAAGGCTGGGACAGCGTGACAGCCCTCAGGATGGTGGGGACACAATTTCTTCAAGTCTGACTAAGCAGACTGATCTATCTGGGCTGTGTTTCATCCATCAAAGGAAACACAGATGAGACAAATGTGGCAAAATCTTGCAGATGATTAAATCTATCTGATGGCGTTCATTCTCATTTCTTTCTACTTCTGTTTATGTTCAAGGTTCGCTCATCATAAATGGATTAAGTGGGTAGGCAAGTGTTGGGATGCGGGGCACCAGCCCTGGCAAGGAAAACAATAATGTGTGCCCCCCCCCAAGGACCCCTGCAGGGCTGGCCCCACAGGTTCTGCAAAAGGGGAAAAGTACCTTTCATCTTGATGGAGAATTCCCCCAGCAGGTTCTCCAGCTCCGCCTCAATGGTGCACATGTTCTGCAAGGAGGACGGGAGAGAAGCGTCAGGACTCCCTCCACACAGCAGCTCAAGTCCACAACATTTTACAGCCACGGTAATCGCACGGACAGTGGGAGGCATCCGCCCTCCCGCACAGCCCAGTGTGTGAGATGACACCCATACCTGCGTCCAAGCAAGCTTTCTGATACACAGGTAATTCAGGGCATGGATAAACAAGTTATATCAAAAACAGACACATCCGGAAAGGGGGATCTTCCATCAGAACTGGCCTGGGCTTCACAAAGAGGGGGAAAAAATCCGAGACAGAGACTAACAAGGTATAACAACCAAAGCAACCCTTAACCTGGAGTGGATCCTGACTTGAAAGACAATAAACTACAAAGGAAAAGACATCACTGGGGCTGGCGCTGTGGTGTAGTGGGTTAAGGCACGGTCTACAGAACCAGCATTTCACGTGGGCGCTGGTTCGAGTCCTGGCTGCTCCTCTTCTGATCCAGCTCTCTGCTATGGCCTGGGAAAGCAGCAGAAGATGGCCCAAGTCCTCGGGCCCCTGCACTCATGTGGGAGACCTGGAAGAAGCTCTTGGCTCCTGGCTTTGAACAGCTCAACTCTGGCTGTTGTGGCCATTTGAGGAGTGAACCAGTGGATGGAAGATCTCTCTCTCACTCTGTCTCTCCCTAACTCTTTTTTTTTTTTAATTATTTATTTGAAAGGCAGACATTATTGGACCAAATAATGGAACTTTGAAAATGGACCAGTACTAGAGAATTCTGTAGGATGATTGCTAGCTTCCTGACTTGGGATAATGGCAGGTGTTTTTACAGGAGACACACACCCTAATGGGCTACTATTCAGAGATCCGTGCTATCCGTCAGCTTGCTGTACCCATTCCACAATGCGTACACATTCCAAATCATTTGTACATCTTAAGCATATACAATATTTACTTGAGGCCCACACTCAAACATTTATGGGGTGAAATGTCACAGATGTCTTTCTTTCCTGTCAAATGACCGAGAAGAAAAAATTGAAGTTATGAGACAGAGGGAAAGCAAATAGAGGGTAAATCTAGGTTTGTGGGTTTTAATCTACTCATCTTTCAACTTCGCACATCTGAAATTTTTCCTAATACAAAGTAGGGACAGAGGGAACACAGGAAGTCAGTTCCAACCCTGTCAGGGAGGCAGGATTCCCGCTACGGTGCCCAGTGCCTGAAAATGATGGGTGCATCAGACAAGGGTCCTCTCCCATCATGCCACAGTCGAGGGAACAGCGCAGCCAGAAGACCACACTGTCCTGCAGGCTGTCGGCTATGTGACCCCCAGTCCCAGCCCTTGTCCCACCGTATCCACAGTGTTTTCCAGTGGAGACTGGGAGGCCAGCTCTGCTACACGGTCCTGTGTGGCACCAGCAGGCTTTTCCTGTGGCGCTAGCTTCCATCGAGGTTGGAGGCTCGGGGTGGCCACTCCGACCAAGGCATGGCCAGAAACAGCACAGCCGGCACTGTCAGATACGGATTCCACCCTACTTTTGTGTGCAGAGCTCTTCTGAATGGATTTTGTAAGACTAGAGATTCCGGTTCTTACTTCTCCTTTTGTTCTGCTCCAAATGGTCATTGTCGTGGTCGCCTTTCTCCCTCGTAAA
This sequence comes from Oryctolagus cuniculus, assembly GCF_964237555.1. Taxonomy (NCBI): domain Eukaryota; kingdom Metazoa; phylum Chordata; class Mammalia; order Lagomorpha; family Leporidae; genus Oryctolagus; species Oryctolagus cuniculus. The sequence goes on from NC_091436.1 coordinate 152,213,879, forward strand.
TTCTCAGTACCTCAATAGCGTAGCCATGCTGGGGGACACTTTCTGAAGCCTGAAGCCCATGCAGCTTGAACACTTTTGAAAACAGCCTTAACATTGCAAACCAATTTACTCAGCGGGCTGGGCAGATCCGTGAAGGAACAGGTCAGAGTTTCCAGAAATTTCAACTACGTCAGCGTGCAGGTCAAGGTCGCTCACTGCATCTTTGAAAAACGTACAGGGCAGCGAGGTTAACCGATGAGGACACGCATAATCAGAATCTGGTTCTGTCTCACGCATGGCAGCCATTGATAACACTGCTGCACAAGCAAAAGCGCCCTGAGCCATCTTGCCCCAAACTCTCGTGGTGATGCAATCCTGGCGTCTACGTCCAAGTGCGGTGTGAAGCTACAGAAGCCCTGCCCTGCATTTTCCTCTAAGGCAGCCCTTCCTCTCTCGCTCAGATTGTACTGTGAGTTTATGAGCAAAGCCGAGATCGCATATCCTTGGCACTTGACCAAGGGTGGCTATTTATGAGGTGACCTGCAAATATTCTGGGACACGGAGCTGCTGCTCAGTTATCTGCCTGTGTACTGGGAACAGCCTCTAAAATTGGAAACTGCTCTTTGGATTTCAGAGGCCTGTAGAAATGAGGTCTTGTTAACTCTGCTGGCCTCTAAACAGAGAATCTCAACTCGCATGTCCACAAACTTGGGTGAGCATGGGGAGAAAGAGTCGCAGCTTTGTTTTCACTTGAAATTTAGCACTTCTACTTATCATGAATGTAGAAAACAAGCCACAACAGGGGCTGGCACTGTGGCACAATGGGTTAAAGCCCTGGCCTGCAGCACCAGCATCCCGTATGGGCGTCCGTTCAAGTCTTGGCTGTCCCACTTCCGATCCAGCTCCCTGCTAATGTGCCTGGGAAAGCAGTTGAGGATGGTCTAAGTGCTTGGGCCCCTGCACCCACGTAGGAGACCCAGAAGCAGCTCCTGGTTCTTGGCTTTGGCTCTTGGCTTTGGACTGGCTCAGCTCCAGCCATTGTGGCCATCTGGGGAGTGAACCAGCAGATGGACGACCTCTTTCCCTCTCTCTTGCTCTCTGTCTCTACCTCTGTAAGTCTGTCTTTCAAATAAAAAAAAAAAAAGCCATAGCAGTATTAGTAATACCTGTGACTTTGATACTGAGAGAAGTCATATGCATTTCTTGTTGCCTTATTTATTGTGGATAACACAAACACATTTATATCTTTCACTACTTCGAACTTTCAGCCATCATTAGAGCCACTGCCATATCACTTTTCTCTTTGAAATCTAGGTCTGTTTTACGCATTGAGAAAACATAATTCTGGGAAGGGAATATTAGGTGAAGAAGTCATGCTGTAGGTCTTAGAGAGACCTCCAGGTTCAGACGAGAGCCAGTGCCAAGCAGACACGCCCCTGGCCCACCGAAGGTCATCGGGAGGCCCTGCGGTCCCAGGGCTGAGCCTGGCGCTCACGTCTGGGAATCATGTGACAGACCCGCCTCAGGCCAGTGACGTCATCCACAAGCTGCGACCTCCGAACAGACTCACAGGATGGCGAGGAGGGCGGCTTTAATCATTCAGTCGTTTCACGGAAGAGACTGGCATTAGGTGACCCCGGTGGGAGGGAAGATCTCTGTGTGTCCGATGCTTGGGCTCCAGAGAGTCAGAAATCGGGAGGAACTCACTTGTGTTCAGGTTTTTATCTCGCCTCCTTCTATACAAGTTTCACCCGCACACATATTGCAGGCAGAAGGGTTCCTGAGACCCAGCTCTGACCATCTGAACTGTTTAACTGTCGGGGGATAGCACACACTAGAATACTTGCGAGTACACTTAGATGACCGAATCACTGCACTGCTGCTCAACCCATCCATTTTAAACAACCTCGCTAATGGCCTCTCTTGCAATATTTTGAGGCCACCGGAACTTTTCCTGCTAGCGAGTGGAAGGAGGTTGTGGGCTGCTGTTCGCCTTGCCCTGGGCAGTTACCAGCAATTCAGATCAGACCAGGCGGGGCCAGAAGCATACCTCTGTGTACTCCTTGAAGCTCCGGTTGATCTCGGACAGACTCTCGCGCGCGGCTTTGCTGGCTGGGGAACTGGCAAAGGCTTGCTTCATCTTGCTGGCACCATCTTGGAGGCGTCGCTGGATACAATAAGCTTCATAGAGCTCATCTACCTGCCAGAGCCACACAGGAAACAGGAATAAAAACACTGTCACTCTCGAAGGATGCTCCCTGGGTCACTGCTACGTGCTTGAGACGCTTTATGTTTCTGAACTGAACAGGGAAAACCTCGTGTAACTGTTTTTAATTATTGTTTAAAAGGTAAAGAGAGAAGGGTAGGGAGACACACCGACAGACAGATGGACAGCTGGAGCTGGGTCGGGCTAAGGTAGAAGTTGAAACTCAATCCAGGTGTCCCACGTGGGAAGGAGGGACCTGAGTACCCGAACCCCGAGCCAACACCGCAGCCTCCGAGGGTCCACCCTGGTAGGCAGCTGGAATCGGAGTGCAGCTGGAATTCAAACCCAAGTGCAGGGATATGGGCCTGGCTGGCGTCCCAGGAGGTGTCTTACTTGCTGTGCCCAAGTGTTGTTTTTTGAAATAGAGACCAAGCATCCCTGTTTTAGACATTATGATCCACTTGTCTCAAGACAGATTATGCTTTGATCCTGTTTTCAAATAACTGGAAAGTAAAAATGCATCTCATTTTTTTCTGTTTGGCATTGTTTAAAATGATCTTGGGGGGTTTTGTGGGTCTGACGTGGCCCTTGTGAGCTGGGTAATGAAGATCTGGCTACGCAGGGCTCTGAGGTACCGGGACAGCTGCCGGAGTTTCACACAAGGATGAACAGACTAGACTATCATTACTTTACAAGGTATTGTCACAGGTGATATTTCTATCTCTGCATTCAGCATTGTCATAAAGAACTTGATGTTATATATTGCAAACAATTCTTGTAAATTCTTGGCTCAATAAGGAAAAAATGAAAATTATTTTACTCTTAAAATTAGGGTGAAATAATTGTTAAAACTTAACATATTTAGAACTGAATTATTTTCTCTAGAAATTATCACACATTTTAAAAGTGGACACAATGAAAATTCTCTTTCTGCTCTATCTACATTCATGCCTGAAAATAGTAAAATACTCATTTCTTTTTTTTTTTTTTTTTTTTTTTTGGTGGGGGAGGAGGGATGAGGGTACCAACCCTCATCTTCCGGCTCACTCTCCAAATGCCTAAATGGCCAGGGTTGGGTTGGGTCAAAACCAGAGGCCAGGGTGGAAGTTAATAACTCATCCAGGTCTCCCACATGGTGGCAAGGACCCCAACACTTGAGCATCAGTGCAGCCTCCGAGGGTGCACGCGGACAGGAAGCTGGACTCAGGAACGGGGCTGAGACTTGAACAGGCACTGCGAGGCGAGATGTGCTAGTCCCAACCCACAGCGTCACTGCTCAGCCAAATGCCTGCCCCATAACACACCCTTTATCATAGAAACCTGATAACCACTTAATACTTCCGAGGCAGTGGTTCTCAATCAACCCTTGGGCGATTTTGACCTCCAGGGGGCTCCTGGCACCTAGTAGGTAGAAGCCAGGGGTGCTGCTAGACACCCTATAATGCAAAGTATTTCATTATTTTGATTTACTATAACAGCATAGAGTGACTGCAAAAATATCAACAGTGTGGAGGTTGAAGGAAACCTGTTTTTTAGTCATTTCTGATGGTGCCCCTCTCCATCGTCTCAGACCACCTTCAGTTCTCAGCACACGACACCAATGGCAGTAAACTTAGAGACATTTTCAGGCAAATAACAAGGACACTAAGACCAGCCATCTGCAGAACCAAACGAAACCCATTAATCCCAGAGGCAGCTACCCACCTAGGCCTATCTGTGTTTTCATTTCAGTACAAACTTTGGGCCTGATAAGGAGGCTTAGGCTGTAGGACCTAGAAGGCATGGATGCATACACTGCATTTCAGAGTTTAGGATGCCCCCTCTTCTGCTGCAGACCGACGTCTGGCAGCTCCCCACAACCAATTCTCATTAACACCGAGCTTAGACTGTGAGCATGAAGGGACTGAACATTATTCTCACAGTTCAGAGGATTTCTGGTTGTGACTTAGTTCAGTCATTCACTCAACTTGCCACCAGGACCTCCTAACCTCAGAAAAGATTAGTCTGTGAAGTCCTCAGAGTGAAAGGATTTACCTGTGATGCAGAGGGAGGAGCAAGACTCAGGGAGGCTACTGATAAAAATCTTTTGCTGGGTGACTGGCTTAGAGCAAGGTCTCCAGGCTGTAAAACTAAGTGGAGACTCACCTGGAGAGCTTGTTAGAATGTTGATACCCACGGCCTATGATTTAGTAGGTGGGGGCTGGGCCAGGCACCTGGAATTTTACATGAGCACTGCAGATGGCTCCGATGTGGAAGATCCCCACAAACAGTGCTGATCCTTCTTCCAGTGTGGGCCAGGCTGGTCCACCCACGCCATCTCCTGGGACATTGTGCCTTCCATCCTTTCTCCCATTCCTGGGTATCCCAAAGTGGCAAGCCCCCCAGGCCACTGGTGTCACTTTAATGACTTAGTATCTTGCCTTGAAAGAAAAGTTTTCATTTCTGTACCGACCTATCCTAGCCCAGTGAGTTAAACTGTAAAATAAAGGATCCTATACACCATTTGTAGGCAAGCATTTGTCCTAAGTCAGCAGTGGCTTTCCTCAAATAAACTGATTAACTGACTCATTAATCATATATAATTTGTTAGGAATCTTGAGTGTAAGGTGCTAACGTAGAGCCCTAGCAAGCTGTAAAAACCATTGGGACTACTGCATCTAACAACAGTACAAGACGGATGAATACAACTTCTACTCAAAAAAGCAGAACATAGAACCAGTATTAACTAAACAGAATAGTTTGCCCAAGCTTGCCTGCCACACAGATACCTTCCAATGGGTGTCATGTTTTATTTATTGAGTTTGGCATAAACGGGAGCAATTTTAGATTTGCTAAGATAACATATGTCCTCCAAGGAGCAGACTTGAGTATGTAAAAATCACCACAGAACTTTAAACCAGCAAGGATTCTTGGGGTCACTGAGATCCAACGTATGTACCTCCCCACCTCCATTTCACAGAATGGGTAAGCCAAAGTCTCCACGGATGACCTGGCCAGTGGGTGTGCAGCAGAGTCGGGGGACCAGAACCCAAGGCTTCCAACTCTTAGACTGTACACCTGCTGGAACCCACGCCGATGCACCTGGAGGGAGGACGATGGGTGTGACGGGACCAGGAATTACTAGTGCTGTAACTCAGCTGCCCCCAAAGGGCAATCTCCTCTAAGCTACACCGGTGACTCCTGTGTGTCCCGCACAGAGGGGCAATAGTCCCCTTCGTACTAGGCTGGCTGGACCACCTGTGAAATAGTTACCTATTCAGGGCTGCCTGTGCATGTGCAGAGACAACAAGGATGCAAAGGCACCTGGAAGCCATGCCATGTGCGGATGAGTGCAGGGGACACAGGGCTGGCTGTCCTCAAGAGGCTTCATGAAGATGTTTAGGGGACACCAAGTTATGTGCGGTACAGAGAGCAAAGTCGGGCAAGTATGACAGTTTGTAGGGTCAGTTTGGCTCCATCTCATTTCTGACAGCACCACCCAGATACCTAAGTCTAACAGGGACTGTACACGCTCTGCAACGAGCACCGAATAGATGTTTGCAGACCGCTGCGGAGTCTGGCCTGTGTTTTCCAGCTCTGCTGCCTGTCGGAAGCCTTACTCACTCATCAGTACAGGGGCCAGAGAAACCCTCCGCAGACTAGATGCTATGCACAGGCCCACTGACGGCACTGATCAGACACGGAGAAACACAGGGCGAAACAGGAGCTTCGGTTACCTTGCTAATGTGGAACTCCAGGCGTCTCATGTACCTTTCAATCGTTTTAATTTGCTGGAATTAAAAAGAAGTTGGACAGGTCAGCCATTTACAGTTCGACAATTTAGACTTATGAGCATATCTTATTATCCCATTCTTAAAAAGGAGCCGGCGCCGCGGCTCACTAGGCTAATCCTCCGCCTAGCGGCGCCGGCACACCGGGTTCTAGTCCCGGTCGGGGCGCCAGATTCTGTCCCGGTTGCCCCTCTTCCAGGCCAGCTCTCTGCTGTGGCCAGGGAGTGCAGTGGAGGATGGCCCAGGTGCTTGGGCCCTGCACCCCATGCGAGACCAGGAAAAGCACCTGGCTCCTGCCATCGGATCAGCGCGGTGCGCCGGCCGCAGCGCGCCGGCCGCAGCGGCCATTGGAGGGTGAACCAACGGCAAAGGAAGACCTTTCTCTCTGTCTCTCTCTCACTGTCCACTCTGCCTGTCAAAAAAACAAAAACAAAAACAAAAAAACAGGAAATGCTAACTATTTCCCCTTCCTCCTGTATTTGTTGCTATTTTAGATTCTCTAATATCTACTCAAAGTATTTTTTTAATATGAAAATTCTGAGAGATGAATGTAAGTTATTGGAAAGCATGCATTTAACATAAAGGAAGGCCAATTTGATGGAATTCGCTGGATTTCTGGCAAGAGAGCACTGCATTTAAATTTTTTCGTTATATATTTTATCTGGTCTAAGATGGACATTTTTTCCCTTCCACGTTTTAGTGACTCTGAACTTGAGGTGCGTTTTATAATTGCTGCTGGCCAAGGGGCAGACAGCTGCCTGCACACGCTCAGGATAATCACAATTATTCATGTGTCATCTCCTTGAGTTATAAATATTATTGTTATTACGTGCATTTAATGTAATTGCCTTTAAAATGTCTTTAAGAAGAATATACTATGATTCAGCATGGAAATAAAGTTATTGCATACACAGAAAGGCATGAAAAGAGCAGCAGCATACATACATTAAATCAAACAAACAAAACCACGACGTCTAAATAGGTCTAAAAGAATTTGAGCAGCAATAAAACACCAATGTTAAGTGAGGAGGAACTACCAAAGTTCAACTGGAATTTTTTCTTAGTGGCATATAAACTGATAAGCATTTTTCAAAGATGTGTGAGATCTGATGAAATACAATAGTTAAACCTAGAGACAACACCGATGAGGGCCTCCCGAGACCTGCGAAGTAAGTTACCAGAACACCGAGAAACCCTACCACCCAGTGGCACTTTCTGGAAGTGACCTTCAACCCATTACAGAGTCTGCAGGTCACAGTAGTCACTCTGCAACCTCAGACAAAGCACAGGTTTTTCTGGGATTAGAAAAACCAGTGTTTCATCAACATGGCTGTCTCTGAATCTACTCAAAAATGCAGACTTTTTTTCATCGACACCCCGAAACACAGAAGGCAAACTTACCTTGTCTAGATCATACAGCACACCCTAAAACAGAGAAAGGAATATCGGCATTAAAACACGCTCTCACCAAATTGTCCTTACCATTAATAGAGACACAGGGGTACACAGGAAACAGCGAAATCGACGTTGGCCCCTAGAAGCACTCTTCCTGGTTTCTAAAATAACCTGCATTTTTGCTGTTCTGAAGCAAATGTCAGAAAATCCAGTGGAACCTTGCAGGGTTGAGATAATGTGGAAACACAGACCTGTCTCTCTACTGATGTTCTAGGGGGCACCGGGCCTGCAGAAGCCCCTCCATCCTTCCCCCATCATTCTCTAAGGAGGAACATTTGCTGGTCAGGGCCACTCGAGTGCTCTGAAGGCCACCTGGCCACCCCACAAGGAGCTCCACACAGATGGGGCGACTTAGATTCCAACTTCAGCAGCACCTAACACCTGGCAGCCTTGACAGCTCTTCTCATCTACCTGCAATCCCAGTATAAGGAGGCTTTTCCCAGGCTTTCAGATGCATGGAAACATTAAGGTGCAAGGACATCAAAACTGAACACAATCAGAATAGCAGACATTAGAAACACCTCTCCCACCAGGCAAGCCCTCACCAATTCAGAGCAGAGAAAGTTCCCAATACGATGTATATATAATCAAACCGGCCCCAGGACAGCTGGCCTCCAAGTCCCTACTCCCTCCTTAACATCACTGTCCTATCATAGTCTTTAAAAACTGGAGACTTCTGGGTTCCAAATTCTGTATGTACTAACAATATGCTACTCCAACTTTTCATTTCCTTAGAGAAATCATTTTATCTTCATAAAACAGGCTTGAAAAACACTGAAAAGGATTAAAGACAGAAGCTTTGAGAAGAAAGCCCAACCTCCCTCTTCCTTTTAAATCCTTACTTAATGTATACTAAGCTGATCTTCTGTATATTAAGATAATCGAAAATGAATCTTGATGTGAATGGAAGGGGAGAGGGAGTGGGAAAGGGGAGGGTTGTGGGTGGGAGGGACGGTATGTGGGGGAAGCCATTGTAATCCATAAATCGTACTTTGGAAATTTATATTCATTAAATAAAAGTTAAAAAAAAAATGCATATCAGGATGCAGACAATGCTTTGGCCCTCGGATCTGCTTCTCTTTAATGTTCCCAGCCCCAACCGCATCCAGTGCAGGAAGAAACTCAGCCCCGACCCCGCTGAGTCAGCATCCTAATGACTGGACGGTACCCACCAGGCGAGAGTTTCTCTTCATATCTTTTAACTGTGCCGTCAGCTTGTCCAGCTCCGTCTGGTGAACCTCCAGATACTCACTGCAAAGACAAGGGGGGCCATGAGCTCCAAGACGTACCCGCCGTGAATGACCTTTCCCTCCCGAAGGGGAAGGGGAGGGCTTGGGGTGTCCCCCCATCTTTCAGCATTTCAAAGCGCAGCGTGGGGCCGGCGCTGTGGCTCAGTTGGCTAATCCTCCACCTGAGGCACCGGCATCCCATATGGGTGCTGTGTTCTAGTCCCGGCTGCTCCTCTTCCAGTCCAGCTCTCTGCTGTGGCCCGGGAGGGCAGTGGAGGATGGCCCAAATGCTTGGGCCCTGCACCCACATGGGAGACCAGGAGGAAGCACCTGGCTCCTGGCTTCGGATCGGCACAGCACACTGGCCATAGTGGCCATTTGGGGGGTGAACCAACAGAAGGAAGACCTTTCTCTCTGTCTCTCTCCCTCACTGTCTAACTGTACCTGTCAAAAGAAAAAAAAAAAAAAAGCGCAGCAGTTGCATCTGTTACTATCCAGCTGGTACACAAGGAGAACCCCAGTGAGGATGAAAGTCCGGAAGAGTAACTGATGGGGACAAGGCACACAGGCTCTGTCTTACTATACAACACTGGCTGCAAATGTCTCACCACACACCAGGAAAGCTTCTTCCTGGGGGGAAGGGGCATACAATCCCTCTAAGATGTGCGGGGCAGCAAGCTTCAGAAGCCTTCTCTGGGGGCCGACATTGTGGTGCAGTGGGTTAAGCTGTCGCCTGCAATGCCAGCGTCCCCTTGAGTGCCAGTCGGCATTGAGGTTGATCTACTTCGATCCAGCTGCCTGCTAACGTGCCCGGAAAGCAGCAGAAAATGGCCCAAGTATTGAGTCCCTGCCACCCACATGCGAGACCTGGATGGAGTTCCTGGTTCCTGGCTTCAGCCTGGCCCTGTCCCAGCTGTTACAGTCATCTGAGGAGTGAACCAGCAGATGGAAGCTCTCTGTCTCTCCCTCCCTCTCTCTTACCCTCTTTCAAATAAAGCTTTCTCTTTAAAAAAAAAAAAAAAAAAGAAAAGAAAAGAAAAGAAAAGAAAAACCCTTCTTCGGCCATCTCTAGAATGGACATGACTGTCCACTATTTAAATAAAACGCAATCCATAATATAAGCACATTTCTATTTTGGGTTCCCTTCAATGTCAATGTCACAAATAGGATGTGGGTAGTCACCGTACTTTCACATCGTTAGGATTCAGTTAAGCCTTCCCCGGATTATAGTGCAAAAACAAGATTCCCACTATGGCGGTCAAAGACCAGCTTTTTCTCCAATCCCCCCCTGGTGATTTTAGAAGGGAAAAAGGATTCCTTTTCCCCAGGGAGTGCACTGTCAGGGTCACGGATCTTACTCAAGTCCATTCTTCAAGGCCCTGTAGACCTCCTCCACCCTTTTAGGCTGAGGTTCTTTGGGAGGGTTGTTGTTTTTGTGCCCTAAATTGTGCATTTTCTTCAGCTTGGCCTGGGGCTTCTTGAGAGCAGAGGAATTTTCGATGAAGGAGTTACACCTACGGAAAGAAACAAGAAACCATGAGCCCCAGGCATCCGAAAGGACTTGACCAGCGAAATGTCTTTTCAACCACCCTGTGTTCCTGTTCCTGTCCTTTGGGAAAGGTGCCGATCCCTTGTGCAGCCACACAGCTGAGCCACCCTACATTTAGTTTCCTGATATTTGCTAACTACAGGAATCTGAAAGTTCTGCCAGACTGAGGCCACTCAGAGAGCCCAGCCTTGGGCGCTGTGCTGTTCCTTTGTCCCTCCTGGGAAGCCAAGGGCAAACAGTTCCAGGTGGATAACGAACAGGCAGAAGATGATCAAACCAGGAAATGCTCACTACGCAACATCAGGGACAAGTGTCTGCTACATTCCACCAGGATGTGAATGAATTTTTTTCTGCTAAGGGGCTGTACGCATGCCAAATAGCTAATTCTGCACGGCACCAAAGAAAAGCGCACATAGCTGGATTGACGGCTTTCTTTCAAGGCTTCTTCTCATAAAAGATAATGTTTAGGTATAACTTGCAAAAATTCAGTATCTGCTCATGGCAGAGATGCAGCTGACAGTGATAAGACAGACATGGAATCAACCAGAGTCCTGGCCGGACTGTCCACTGGCCAGTGGTGGGAACACAGGGTACGTGACACCAACAGGTGCCTGCTAAGCTCCCTGCAGGTGGTGTCACTTCAGTGTCTGCTACCACCATGTAAGCCACATGGGATCACAGAGATGGAGACTTCTGCAGAGATGTTACCCACTTTACCTGGGCTTGCTCTCTTGAGCTCCCCCCAGTCCAGGTTTAAATGATGGAAGGCTAACTTCTCCAGCCCCTGTCTGAATGACATCTGCTCCCAGAGTTATGCACAGAGCGGTCTTTACCCATGGCGTAACTTCCGACCGGACATGATCTCCCTAGTATCAACGTAATGGAAAATGGGCTTCCAAAGCTGGGAATGGGGGTGAGCGGAAGTTTACTAAACCCCATCACTAGCTTGTCCTAAGCCCTCAGCCACCTTCTCTGCAGGGGAAATGCTAAGTGACAGAAGAGACAGGACAGCACCTAAGTTTTGGTGTGTCACATCCTTCTCATGAAAGGGATTACACAGCACGTGTGCAAAACCGCATGCGCCCAGCCCGAACCCCTCCAGCCGCAGCCCCGGGGGGACACACAGCACTTGCCTGGACCGTCTTTCCTGAAGCCCGCTGAACCCTGCAAAAGACTGGCTTCTGATGATCCCATTGGGCCCTCCTGGAGAGAAGGACTGGGATCCTACCAGCATGATTTCTGGGAGTCTGGTCGGCAGTCCTGGAAGATAGGAGAAGAACCCGTGGTGTGACACAGGCAGGTGCAGCCCGCAACGCTAGCAGGCTGGCACAGCTGAAGCGAGTTGTCAGCCTCTCAGATGCTCACGAAATGCAGCTCGTTAGGTTCAGGTCTTGGGAATAAAACAGAGACCCACCTGCCTCGACCGAACTAAATGTAAATCACGCAAGATCATCAGTCCCTCAGGAATTTTTTAAACAAAGTTTACCTTTACCTTCAAAAACATGAAAACATTTGCAATATTTACCTCCATCCAACAACAACAAAAACACACAAACAGGCCACGTCAGAGCTTCAGGTAGGCCCTGAGTGGAAATTCAACCCAGAGCACGCAGGTCTTAAGGTAGAATTCTACACTCAGAAATCAGAAGGCTGAAAACACTGGGCTCCTTGAGCGATGAACTTACTTCAACTTGCAGTCTCTCTCCGTCTTTAGAAAGATAAGCTTTGTGCCCAGGCACAATGAGAAGGGTACAGGGAACAGTCACAAAAGACATGATAATCTAGGTGAGATAAGGATGCAGGAGAGGGAAGAAAGCTCAGGAGGAAAATCCAGTGCAGGAGACACACAGCCCGGATTTCAGGTGTTAGCTGGGCTTTTGTGAAGGTCCCCCTCCCCCTGCCCCGGGGACAGCCAAGATGGCCAAGACACAACGCCACAGCTCTGCTGGACAGAAGCCCCAGGTCAGTTCCCCCAAGGGATTGGATCGCCCTAGAACTGCAGGGTAAGGGGTAATCGTATTCCCATTAGACCGGCAGGGTCAGCACACATACCATTGTCTTGACTGGTGACTTCAGTCCAGAGCAGGATGGGCTAGCAGGAGAAAGCGGAGGCAGGCTACTGCCTGGCTGGGGGACTTCCACACCAGGCAGACAGCCTTGAGGCGACTGAGGAGCCACCAACAATTGCCCTTGACAGAGCCAGCGAGAAAGGAACAGAGGCTGAAAACCAACAGCAGCCAGGTCTCCAGCTGCAAGGGAGAGACCCACCCTCCTCCGGCAGGCTCAGGGAGGAAGGAGGCTGCAAGGAACTACTTCCCCGAGGGAGGAGGGTGAGCAGCCCCCTCCCCCTGGCGGCTGCAGGTTTTTATGGCCCCTCCCGCCCGCCCTCCCTCCCAGCCTCTCCAGGAGAGAGGCTCTGGGATTCCTCTGCATTCTTGCAGGGCACAGGTACTGACTCACAGGGCCTGGGGTCTGGGAACAGGCTCGCTCTTTGATCTGGGTGGGACACAAATCTCCCAGCAGTGCGGAGGGGAAGCTTAACTTTTGACGCACTCTCTAGATTTTTGAAAGTTAGCGAGGTCTGTATGAGCAGTAAAGTCCCGAGTGGCCAGACAAAACACAGGTGCAGACAAGGCTCCCGCTGGGTAGTTCTCCCCACCCCCAGCCTCAGCAACAACCCTAATTCCTCTGATTCCTTCTCGAGGCTCCCGAAGCGCTCTCTGCTGGTGGTAAGGGGTCTGGACACCTTTCCCCCGGATGGAAAAGCACACTAGGGCGGGCGATCATGGGATCACACACAAACTTCTAACAACTAGCAAGAAAGCAATGCAATGCATGCTCTTTCCATCCTTAATAGGTTCACAAATACCCACTTTACACAGCGTGGCAACTCTTATTAGTATTGTACCTCATTTTGTAAATTACTCAATAGGACTATTGCATCATGGACATTCTTTGGTTATAGGAAAGGACTTAGAATATTTAAAATATTTAACTGAATTATTGTCTTCTACCTCCTAGAAATTATATATTTTAAACCAGATAGATTCCTTCCCCCATCTCAGTTAATTTAAACTATGGGTGCCCGAGTCTCATCCCTGGGCACTCTGATTTAATTATTATGGGGTTTGATCTGGGTCTGGAGACTTTTTGGAAAAGGTTCTCAGGTGAGTCTGATGTTTAGCAAAGACTGGGAACCACTGAGAAGTTTTTTATTACACAACCAGCTGCACCAGTGATAGGCAGAGAGAGATAAGAAAAAGACGTGGTGACTTGGTTGCAAACTTAAAAGTTCTGTTAAAATAGTCTGCAACAATTTATCTAATCCAGCTTTAAAAAAAAATGGCATTCAGTGTTAAGCCCCTTTTGGCAAAGTTAAAGAATTAAAACCTATACGTGTGTACCAGATTGAGAAATCATCTTCCGTCTTTTTGTTTTCCTTTACCAGGTAGGAAAATCTAAGAAGAAAGCAAATTCCTCCAGGATCCTAAGATTGTAAAATGCTTTGGGAAGGGCAGAAACCCTCAGAAACTTTTCTTTAAGCTTATTACATGTGAAGTAGATGACTCGGGGCAATGAGCTGGGGCTGAGAGCTTTTGCTAACATTCTGTTTTGTTGTTGTGGTCTTAGAAATGATCGTTATCTATCAGGGAAGAATTTGGCCAAGGGCTGGCTTAGGCTGAGATCTCTATCCTGCCATCAATTCCCCTGAAGGCGCTGACACACAGCCCAGGGAGAATCATAAAACAAGCAGCGCATGCGCATGCGCATGCGCATGCGTGAGTTGCCAGTGGAGAAATAGGAGGAGGGGGCTGGGGCTGGGGCCGACTGGAGTGAGAGGTACAAGAGCATGGCAAGCATCCCACTCCCCATCCTCCCAGATGCTGAGAAGGGCAAGAGTTCTCTGCCCCGCTTCCTCCAGCACCCCCAGCTGTTCTTCAGTTGCAAGTTATTTTGCAATTCTGTTTCCATCTTTATCATTCATGTTCTTGGTCACCCCATTTCCACCTCTTGAGTGCCCTGTGTTTACGTTCCTCCCTGGCTTCCCAGGAAGTCTCATAGACCTGCTCTCTCGCCAGCTTCCAGAAGAATTACCCCCAATTTCCACATTTTTAAGGAAGGAGTTCATTCTCATGCTACAGTCATTTTTATTTTAAGAGCAGGTGCTCCATTGGACCAAGAACCTCCACTCAGAGAAAGGATTATGGCAGAAACTCTGTCACTGCTGGGAGCGCAGGGTGTGAAGTGGATGAAAATCTTGGGGGATAATTTGGCAGTATCTATTTAGAATGTAAAACACACTTATGGGGCTGGCGCTGTGGTGTAGTGTGGGTAAAGCTGCCACCTGTGGCACCCCATATGGGCGATGGTTGGAGTCCTGACTGCTCCACTTCTGATCCGGCTCCCTGCTAATGCGCCTGGGAAAGCAGCGAAGATGGCCTAGGTGTTTGGGCCCTTGCATCCACATTGGAGACCTGGAAGAAGCTCCCGGCTCTTGGCTTTGGCCTAGCCCAGCCCTGGCCCTTGTGGCCATTTGGTAAGTGAACCATTAATGGAAGATCTCTCTCTCGATCTGTCTCTGTAACTCTGCCTTTCAAATAAATAACTAAATCTTTTAAAAAAAAAACAAAACAAAGAACACACTTATCATCTGGTATCTCCCCCCGAGAAGTGCCCACGTGCACAAAGACGCACATACAGCGTGTTTACCACATTCAGTGTTTCTAATGGAAACAGGAAATGATGCTAGACATTGCTGGAATGGCCGGGATATTAGGCATAACCACGAGATGGAATACTATGCAGCAGCTAAAAATAACATGCCCATGTAGAAAGATCTCCACGACAAACAGCAAAGCAAAACAGAGGATGATCCAGAACGCTTAAAAATAAACCCGTGTACAACTATGCACACGAAGATAAAATTGCTGAAAGTGCACAGGGTCTGTGTTGAGGTGGGACTGAATGGCTGTCAGGAACATTTTAATGCTTTCTACGTTATAGTAATTTTTATAGAGGAAATGCAGTCATATATTCATATGATACAAAAAATTATTTTGAAATCGGAGATGGGAGCAGAGGAGACAGCTCACATTCAAGACTGCCTGTTAGGTAACAACTAAAGCGTTTTTATAAGTCTGGCAAAGGAGATGATTTCTAAGAATAGCATCAGGTTCCGTAACTTTCATAAAACCAGACAATTTAGATTCCCCCCATGAAGTCCTTCCTATGAGCGCCCAGCCTTGTAACACCGCCATGATTTTCATCTGTGAAATTTCTAGAGGTGGACCGTGTTGCTGGCTGTAGGCACCCTACTTGACACGTGTTGTTAAGGTTCTCCGATGACAACATCGAACAAGCAAGACTCCACGTAAACAACAAACTCATCTTTAGAAACTGCCCCCCCCCCCCCGAATCTCTGAGGCTTTCCCAAGTGTTTCTGGTCCCTGAGGCAGAGTCCTCTCCTGATCTTTCCGAAAATTCCAGCAGAACCAACGTCCCTTTCTGTGCATTAAATTCCAGAGAGGTTTCACATGTTAGGAGAGCAATGAAGCTGCGCGGGTCTGGTCCTCACCCGGCTTTGCACTTTGCAGAAGCCCCATACTCCTCTCTGCCCCTGCGGTCACCCCTGGCAGCCACCCTGCCCTGCCCTGCTCTGCCACTACCAATGGGAATGACAGGATCTTTCTGGAAAGAATTCAAAGCCTCTTGGCCAAGAGTTCCATGACCTCTGCTGTTCTAAGTGGAACCTCTTGGTGCAGAAGCCACAGTGGTTTCTCTCCTCGACTCTTCACACAGTGAAAAAAACTTCTCTGGGGTCTGCAGAGCTAAATTATAATTAAACTCATGCTAGGGACCTTTGCAATGAGAATAAGATTTTTTTTTTTTAAAATATTTATTTACTTGAAAGGCAGAGTTAGAGAGAGGCAGAGGAGAGAGAGGGAGAGGGAGGTCTTCCATGTGCTGGTTCATTCCTAAAATGGCCAGAACGGCTGGAGCTGGGCTGGTTGAAGCCAGGAGCCAGGAGCTTCTTCTGGGTCTCCTACATGGGTACAGGGGCCCAAGGACTTGGGCCACCGCGGTAGAGAGCTGGATAGGAAGTGGAGCAGCCAGGACTCAAACCTGAGCCTTGGCACCACAAGTGGCCGCTTTATCTGCTATGCCACAGTGCCAGCTCCAAGAATAAGATTTTACCTGCTGTATTATGATCACAATGATATAGGTGGACACTAGTTCATTGTTGCCTGACCTGACACTTTGAGACTGTTCAAGTTAGAAGGTAGCCCATCACATCAGCAGTGTGGGACAAGCACACAGAGCCTGCAGATGGGAGGGGAGGGGCAGAGGCAGAGGCAGATAAAACTTGACCTTGACCAAGGGACCAGGAGACCCCCTCCTTACTCTGCCAGAGGACATGTTCTGACTGCAGCAGAAACCCAAAGTGGAATATGATTGCAATTCAGAGACAAAAAGGGACAGGTCCCTGGAAAATGTAGAGATAAACTGACTCCAAAGAATAAGCGGTAGGAATCCACCTTGGGGTCTGCTTGATGAATAGGGAAAGTCCTAAAATGCAGGCTCTACAATGCAGCCTGGAGTGCAAGTCATAAAGTGAAGGGAAAATGTTTGGAAAGCCCAGTCTGTGTACAGTTCTACTTCCCATTGCATTTTTATAGATGGGCACTCTGGCTTACACTTTCTTAGGAGTTTGGCTAGCTTGAGCGAGCAAGTCTATGTCCTCAATCTTCAGCACTTCCACCATGGGATGGGTGGGATGGGCAGGCTGGAGTCACTGGTAAGCTTATAAAGCAACCAGCAAACCAATGGGTCACTGGGAAGGAAACTTGCTACTGACCATTAAAGTTAAGTATATTGGCGGTGGGAGTTGTGATGCAGTGGGCCAAGGTACTTCTTGGAACACCCGCATCTCAGATCAGAGTGTCTGGGATCAAGTCCCACCTCTGCTTCTGATCCAGAGTCCTGCTAATGCACCTGGGAGGTAGTAGATGATGGCTCAAGGACTAAGTCCCTGCCATCCATGAGGGAGATGTGGATGTAGTTCCTGGCCCAGCCCCAGGGGTTGCGGGCATTTGGGGAGTGAACCAGTGGATGGGAGGTCTCTCTCTGACACTTAGCCTTGCAAACAAAACTTAAAAAAAAAAAAAAAAGTACAGTCATAAGAGACTTATGAAAGAAACAGGAATTGCTAGACTAGTTTTTGCAAGTTAAAGCATTCTCCTCCCTGGGAAAAGACAGGAAAGGAGAAAGACGGTGAGAGGGTGGGGAGAGGAACCACATGTTTCTATCAACCCTAGACAACGGCCAGCAGGATGCTGGTGAGCTGAATTTCCTTCAGCTCCTTCCTCTCCATATCAAGGATAATCACTTGAGCATGCTATGTGCAGAATTTTTTTTTCTTACAAGATTCTTTTTAAAATTGAAATGGCAGGGCTTTATAAATTGACTTTTTTGGGGGCCGGCGCTATGGCATAGCGGATGAAGCCACTGCCTGCAGTACCAGCATCCCATATGGACGCTGATTCGAGACCTGGCTGCTCCACGTCTGATCCAGCTCTCTGCTATGGCCTGGGAAAGCAGTGGAAAATGGCCCAGGTCCTTGGGTCCCTGCACCCGTGTGGGAGACTGGGAAGAAGCTCCTGGCTCCTGGCTTTGGATCAACACAGCTCTAGCCATTCTGGCCAATTGGGGAGTGAACCAGCAGACAGAAGACCTCTCTCTCTCTCTCTCTCTCTGCCTCTCCTCCTCTCTCTATATAACTCTGACTTTCAAGTAAATGAATAAATCTTTCAAAAAAAAAATAAATTGGCTTTTTTCCTTACATTATCTTTCAGAGTATACTGTAAATTATCTTACAGAGTATACTTAAGTTGACTCCATATTCCATTTGCTTCTTTGGAAAATAAAAGGAAAACTAACCAAACTGCTTCACATGTGCTTTTTCTTTCTGATTTTAAGATATGGTAAGTTTCGCCAAAGGCAAAGGGAACCCCCCTCCTCCAGGAGAAAGGGCATTTGAACAGGTGTGGATTGCGGGACCCCAAATCACCTGAAATTATGAAAACAAGCACGCCAGGCTAGACACTGCTGTCTTCACCCACACAGTGCTTTCCTTTCCTTACTTAACCAACTCCTCTTATCAAGAATATAAGTGGGTAATTCTGAAAGGCCCATGAGGATGGCAGATTGAAGTTAGCAAGGAGACCTCAGTTCTCCCCAAGCACTGCTCCTTGGGGGTAGAATGTCAACCTGGAGACCAAAGGTTGTCACAGTTAATTACAGAGGGAGACTGAGGCCAAAGGGCTGAGAGAAGACAATGCACTAATAGGTCAGTTGGCAGGTGGCTGGCAAAGGTAAAGCCTTCTCCAAGTGTTTGCCTGAGGCCAGGGTTGGGGGCAGGTCAAGAAGCTGTGTTGATGGCTGCACAGCTGGATGCATTCACTAGAACTCAAAATGTATACTTAAGATGAGAAAACTTTATGGTATGTGGATTTAATATCAATAGGGTTGATTAAAAAAAAAAAAAACAACTATCAATTTCCAGAGGGGAAAGTGATCATTCTTCCCACCAGAGGCAGTGGCAAGAATTCAGGACTTGGACAGAAGAGCTGAGCATTGATCTCCCTTCTCCCCTCGAGGCCCCATCAGATGCAGCATGCTGGCCTCCTGTGCTCTCTGAGTCACTTCTTCATGCCTGATTTGGTTCTTCCCTTCTCCTTTCCTAACACAGCCATCGTGTTCACGCTGCCCCACATATGATTCAGTTGTCTGCAAGAGGTGTGTGGGCCAGATGTAAACAGCCAGCCATGCTAAATGATTATTTATTTAACATGAATCCTAAAAATAGGTATCTGCTGATTACATGGTCCCAAGGTACCTATTACAGAACAGTTGACTAATCTTTCAAAAAAAAAAGCGTAGATATATTTGTCATTAGCTATTTTTTTAAAAAAATGGCTGCTTCTAAAATAAATCAAGGCAATGCTAATATTTGCTTCTCAGCTGTCAACATTGTTTGCTAACCAAGTGACACAAACATACTTGACTTGCTGATGGACTAAGACAAATGATGTGAATGGCTGAAAAAACTCACAGAACAACTCAGCATAGCTCACTCTTCAGAGAAGAACATAGAAGACCCAAGTCAGGTAACCTCCCTGACCTCTTGGGAATGAACTAACGCTGATGAACCCCAGATTCTATCTGTAGAATAAAGAAGGTAATTCCTCCCCATTTCAAAGGATAAGCATTGGAAGTTTCCACTGAGGTCAAAGCATCATCCAATCTCACAATCACAAGGCTACCTGGATGTCTTCTAAGCTGAGGTCCCGCCCTCTCTGTAGATGCCAGGACTTTCACTTAAAAACCCACAGGAAAAGAGGAAGTACTTTATAAAAAGTAAACGCCTAAAACACACAAAGATTGCTATACTGAAGACTTAAGTTTCAACTAGCCTGGAAGAGACAAAGGAAGAGAAAGAAGATGACTTTCAGAATCTCTGTAGACTGATATTGATTTTCTTTCCATGTTTTCTAAGACTGTTAACAACACAACACATAACTATTAAGTATGTTATATACTACCCGCAGTATGCTACGTGTGGTCCAAGATCCAAACCTAAGAGTGAGCTCTGCTTTCAAAAATCGTCATTGTAATAATTGAAGAAGGCATTATGATTGTAGACAGAGCACATGGGAGACAATTTTGGATGCAAAAAATAAAGTGAGGGGCTGGCTTTGTGGTGTAGTGGGCTAAGCCTCCACCTGCGGTGCTGGCATCCAAAATGGGCACTGGTTCGAGACCAGGCTGCTCCACTTCCAATCCAGCTTTCTGCTATGGTGTGGGAAAGCAGTAGGAGATGGCCCAAGTGCTTGGGTCCTGCATATGTGTGGGAGACCTGGAAGAAGCTCCTGGCTCTGGCTTTGGATTGGCCCAGATCAGCCCAGCTCTGGCCGTTGAGGCCATTTGGGGAGTGGACCAGTAGATGGAAGACCTTTCTTTCTGTTCCTCCTTTCTGTCTGTAATTCTGCCTCTCAAATAAATAAATAAAATCTTTTTTTAAAAAAAAGGAAATAAAGAGATTAAATGGTACCTAGTTCTTCCTGCTCCAAAGGAAGCTGCAGAGCAGAAATGACAAGAACGTGGATCTGAAAGTCAGACCAACAGGGCCTGGTTTCAGTTCCACAGCTCACAGCTGCCCGCCCCTGTGCATGCTGTTTGCCTGCTCCCAATCCCGGCTTCCGGGTTTGTTTCTAAAAACCAGCATTTCAGAGGAGGTCGGTGATCCTTTACACAAGGCCTGGTGTGAGCTAGGTGCTTATTAAAGCTAGCACTTAATAATAAGTAAAAATAATAAAGAGTTCATAGCTAGTGCGGCAGGAGCAGCCAGGAGGTTTCACAAAAAAGGTAACACTAGGGCCAGCGCTGTGGCATAGTGGGTTAAGCTGTCACCTGCGTTGCCGGCATCCCACGTGGGTGCCAGTTGGAGTCCTGGCTGCTCCACTTCCTATCCAGCTCCCTGCTAATGCACCTGAGAAAGCAGCAGAGGATGGCCCAAGTGCTTCGGCCCCTGCACTGATGTGGGAGATCCGAGTGAAACTCCTGGCTCCTGGCTCCTGGCTTTGGCCTGGCCCAGCGCTGGCCATTACTGCCCTCTGGTGAGTGAACCAGCAGATGCAAGATCTCTCTCTCTCTGTCTCTCCCTTCTCTCTCTGTAACTCTGCCTTTCCAATAAATAAAGTAAATCTTAAAAAAGAAGATAAAACCTTGGTGTCATCCAGAAGAAGCTGAGCAGATGAAAACTAGGGGAGTGAGAAATGAGCATATTTTGGAAGAGAAACATTTTTAGATAATTATAAAATATTGACAGGGACTGAAAAAAGATGGAAGCCCAAAACAAAAATCGATTGAAAGAAATTGTTCCGCTTTGAAACAATTTGAAGCTTACAGAAAAGTCTCGAGAGAGGTACAAAAAGCTTTCCTCGGCTCTCCACTCAGTGTCCTATCTGGACACCTGCTGCACTTTACTTTAAATTTCCCCTCATATATACACACATACGCGTTATTTCCCCCAAAACCCTTTGAACGGAATCTGCATCTACACATTTATCCACATGTCTCACCTCCCAGGAGTAATCTGTAGATATGATGCAAATTTACTCTTAAATACCTCGGTGTGTGTTTCCTTAGAACAGGGACATTCACGGGCATCACCACAGACCAGTGATCACCATCACAGATTTAACATCAACATGGTACTAGTATCTGATACACAGACCTCGTTCAAATTCCACCAACTGGCCCCGGACTGTTCTGGGTATTGTCTCATCGACTCCATTCCAGGACCAACACAGGCTCATACACTGCATCTCTTCTCACGTGCTGTTAGTTTTGAATCCGGGCAGTTCCCCTGCCATTCTCTGTCTTTGACGTTGACATTTTAATAGAGTTCAGGCCAGCTGTTTGGCAGAAAGTCTCTCACACTGGGTTAGTCTAATGCTTTCTCATAAGCCAGGCCCTGTGTTCTAGTTGTGTCACCATGTAAGTGATGCTGTCTCCTTGACGCACTCATCGGAGGCCCAAAGAGTCAGCTGGGCTCCATTGCTAGTGACACTATTTTCTTTTTCCTTCTTAATTACTTTTGTTTGAGAAGCAGAGAGACAGGGAGTGAGGGAGAGAGAAAGAGGGTATAGGAGGGAAAAAGAGAGAGAGAATTTCCCATCCATTGGTAAACTCCAAATTGCCCAGTTGGGGCTGGGTTGAGCTAAAGCTGAGAGT
The DNA here is from genome assembly GCF_964237555.1 of Oryctolagus cuniculus. Taxonomy (NCBI): domain Eukaryota; kingdom Metazoa; phylum Chordata; class Mammalia; order Lagomorpha; family Leporidae; genus Oryctolagus; species Oryctolagus cuniculus. Next base: position 152,235,863 of record NC_091436.1, read on the forward strand.
TGGGAACTCAACCCAGGTCTCCCATAGGAATCTAATTACTGGAATCATCCCGGCTGCCTCCCTGGGTCTGCATTAGCAGGGATGTTGTAGTCAGAAGCTAAAGTCAGGAATTGAACCCAGCTACTCTAATGTGGGATGCAGGTATCTTTTTTTTTTCTTCTAAAGGGGGAGAGAGAGAAAAAAAAAATCCTCCATCTGCTGGTTCACCTCCCAGATTGCCAGGGCTGGGTCAGGGCTGAGCCAGGCTAAGCCAGGGGCCAGGAGCTCCATACAGGTCTCCCATGAGGGTGGCAGGGGCCCAAACACCTGGGTCCTCTTCTGTTGCTTTTCCTAGACCATCAGTAGGGAGCTGGATTGGAGGTGGGGTAGCAGGGACACAAACCTGTGCCCACATGGGATGCTGGTGTCACAGACGGAGTCTTCACTTGTTATGCCACAGTGTGGGCCCCAAGATGCAGGTATTTTAAGTGCTAGGCTAAGCTACCCATGGTGATGTTAACTTTGACCCTTTGGTTAAGGTGTTGGCCAGTTTGTCCTCTGAGTTACTATTTTTGCCACTGTAATTGGTAAGTATTTGGTAAGGAGGTACTTGAAGTCTATGCTAATGTCACGATTCTTTTAGCATCTATTGATGATTTTTGCCCGAATCAGCTATTACCATGGTCAAGGCAAAAGGGTCCTCTTTGAGCTCCATCCTTTCGTCTATGTAAAGACGACCTTTCCCTAATCCTTTTACGCATTCATTCGTTTAGTCTTTTATCATCAGTACAGACTCATGAATTCTTATTTCATTCACTGGGTTACAATCCATTCCTATCATGTGATGCAAAAGCCAAGTGTTTGGGGAAACATTTTCTGAGCAGCTCAGCCACAGGCATCGCACCCTGTAAACAACAACATTTTGAATGGCTGATGGGGATAATGATCTTCCTGACTATCTCATCCCTTTAATGAAGCTACACCCTCCTCGAGGGTGGAGACCAGCTGGCTTTTGGACTTTCTCTGATGCCCACCCACGGAGTAAGTTGGTGGCCCTGGAGATAGTTGACCCAGGTTTCACCCACATCGCCTCTCTAAGCCCTGATCTTTATTGTCAATAAAACAAAGATAATAATACGTAAGTCACCAAGGTTGTTGTGATGGAAAAATGAGATACTATGTAAAGGGCTCAGTGCAGACTAATTGGCTTTGCTACCAACTAGAACTTGCAATGGAGAGAGATCCCTGACTTTTATCAAGCAAATGGAATGTGCTGATCATAAACTCAGCCACATTTCCAGGTGGAGAAACACACGGGGAAGAAGGAATTTGACATCATTGCTCTCTCCTTTCTCTTTTATTCCTCCTCAAACCAATGAGAGCAGAGAACGCTGAAGCCATCTTAAGGGTCTGGCTGAACCCTCTGAGGAGTAAAGAGGAAATGTTAACAGCGTGTCTCTTCATCGGGACAGCCAATCGTAGGGAACTTCTACATAATTGACACTGCCTCTGCCCTGGGGAAAATGAAATCGCTGTTTCTTCATCTGTTCTGGTGGATTAAATAAATGCGGGGAGAAGCAGCTGGCCTCCTGATAATTAGAAGAGAAATGGTTCGGGACATAAAAAAGCTCTCTACAATCTCTCGGGGGGCCGAGTTGATTTTGACTAATGTCATAACTCACTTTAAAATGCAAAGTCGAGAAGGCGTGCAGCCCTTCTTTTGGTGCACGCGCCACACAGACGTAAGACCAACTGTTTCTTGGTCAGAAGGAAACAGCATTTTATGCTTAAATGAAGGCTCAAGCTGTTGGCAAGAAAAAGTAAATTTACCTACTAAACCCTCCCCCAGCAAAACCCACACACATCAAAAAGGAAGCGTCCCCGGAGGACATGGTTCTTTGGAGACAGCTTTGCTGATCCTGCTTGGAGAAAAGCAGGCGGATCACCAGCTCTCACTTCTTGATCACTAGGTTTTTTTTTTTTTTTTGACAGGCAGAGTGGACAGTGAGAGAGAGAGACAGAGAGAAAGGTCTTCCTTTTGCCGTTGGTTCACCCTCCAATGGCCGCTGCGGCCAGCGCACTGTGGCCGGCACACCGCGCTGATCCGATGGCAGGAGCCAGGTGCTTCTCCTGGTCTCCCATGGGGTGCAGGGCCCAAGCACTTGGGCCATCCTCCACTGCACTCCCTGGCCACAGCAGAGGGCTGGCCTGGAAGAGGGGCAACCGGGACAGAATCCGGCGCCCCGACCGGGACTAGAACCTAGTGTGCCGGCGCCGCTAGGTGGAGGGATTAGCCTAGTGAGCCGCGGCGCCGGCCTAGGTTCTAACAGAACACTCAGATGCACAAGAAACTCAGCACCTTCGGGAAGGGCTGCGTGCAGGCTGCTGATCCCCGAAGCTTCCGCTCGTTTGAGCTGAAAGTGATTGTTGCTGCGTTACTACAGCAGCTTCCACACGACACCGGCATCTCTGCACCTATCTGACTCATCTGAAATGATCATTTTTATAAGTGCATCTTTGTTTTTGAGTTAATGTTGTTTATTTGCAAGGTAGAGTTACAGAGAGGGAGAGACAAAGTCAGAGAAAGAGAGAGATCTTCCATTCTTGGTTCACTCCTCAAATGGCTGCAATGGCCAGGGCTGGGCCAGGCCAAAGCCAGGAGGCAGGAGCTTCATCTGGGGTCTTCCATGTGGGTGCAGAGGCCCAAGCACTTGGGCCATCCTCTGCTGCTTTCCCAGGTGCATTAGCAGGGAGCTGGATAGGAACTGGAGCAGCTGGGGCTCAAACTGGCACCCATATGGGGTGCTGGTGTGCCACATGGAGGCTTAACCCATTCTGCCACAATGCTGGCCCCTAAGTGCATATTTTTTATTGTTTTCACAAGAACTGAGTTGCAACTTCAAAAATCCTAAATTGAAAGTCACCAGGTTCTGGGAGAAGGTACCCAACAGTGTCTTGAGAGGTATTTTTACACTCCACCTGCCTATTTTCTTGCCCAGTGTCATATGAACAATCTTGGCATGACAGCCAGGTAGAAGAAGGAACTGAGCCTTATAAATAAGGCTGATTGCCCTATTTTCTTTTGCAGAATGAGTAAGAAGTCATTTTACATGGAAGCTTTTCAGATATGGCCTACATAATCGAACTCATAGATTTTTCATTTGGTCAATGAATATCTCTCTGGCTATTCTAACTAGCAAGCTATATTGATGGAGCATTGGCCAGAAATTATGGGATGGCAAGTACAGCTGAAGACAGATGTAGTTATGGTAACATAATAGAATTGTGGCCTTCATTCAAAGGGGGAGGTCCCAGTGAAGGCCTTGTCACAGAAAGGCACAGCAACAGCGTTAAAACTAAGGCATCCTTTCAAATTCCAGTTACGGTCGTCATTTTATTCCTGTTGTTATGACAACACTTAAAAACAGCACTTCCCGTGCTCAGCGCTCAGGCAGCCTATTGTGGACTTGGAGCTGAGACGCGGGGGTCGTCAGTGCTGCTCGGGGGGCTCAAAAGGGGCTGCTGGTCAAGACACCAAGGTCGAACACCTGGACTCTGCTCTTGGCCTTGGCGTTTTGGTTTCCTTCTGCCCTCAAGAAAGTGACAGCCCATTTCGGGGATGAGGGGTGGAAGCGCCAAGGACCCGCGTGGGAAGATGGCATCATTCACGGTGTGTACTCCGTGGTAGCACATGTGAAGCAGAGCTTTTTCCATGACCTGCCACATTTCACTCTCTTGGTTACAGCCCGTGTCATGCAGGTTTTAAAAGCTGGTAAAGGAATGATGGCATTGCAGTTGACTGCAGTTGCTTATTATTAACTATTAGAATGATTCATTTATAAAAATTAACTTTATAGAAAGGAAGACTCTCAGAATTATCATGAACATGTATAATTGCTAAAGGGATACTGATGGAGTAACCTGCTCTCCGAATCAGTGACCTGTTGTGTGTATAAAAGCCTAGTCATGTTTGTTAAATTTAACATCTTAAGCTATTTTTTTAGCATGTTGCAAATAGGAAGATATTTCTACTGAGAAAATGAGCTAGCCGAATGCTGGCACTTCCCAGTCATCATGTATTAATAGAGAGAAACAGGTCATGCTTAACTCTTCGTCTCTTGAGGTAGAATTTGGCAATTTTACCTTGGTCTTCCTACACTCGAGGGGTTTGGTAGGAAGTCACGTGAGTTATTACTGAACAAAGAACAGCTGTCCAAAAAGAAAGTGGAGGAAGAAAATTGTCACAAATGGGTTCAAGGCAGAACAATCCAGGGGCAGAGTCATTCGGGGAAGTCAGAGCCAAGTTCGCACGTGCCACCTTCTACCAGCAGCTTCAAAGTTGAGTGGCTTCCCAAAGGTCAGTACACATGTTCTCTGCATAGTAATTTTAGCAAATTAAACTGCTATAATGGGGATGGTGGTTTCATTGCTAGTCCTGGCTGTTGCATACCAAGAGGTGGCCACATGCATAACATCTGCTGAGATATTTTTGGTGCCCCAAAACAAGTAATTTATCATCAGAATGCAAAGCAGATAAAATAGCTATGGGAAAATCAATGGCTAGGTTTTCAACAAAGCAAGATTATGTTACTTTTTACCGCCATGGCTGGCGCACTGCGCTGGTACAAAGCCAGGAGCCAGGTGCTTCTCCTGGTCTCCCATGGGGTGCAGGGCCCAAGCACCTGAGCCATCCTCCACTGCACTCCCGGGCCACAGCAGAGAGCTGGCCTGGAAGAGGGGCAACCGGGACAGAATCCGGCGCCCCAACTGGGACTAGAACCCAGGGTGCCGGCGCCGCTAGGCGGAGGGTTAGCCTAGTGAGCTACGGCTGCACTGGCCTGTACACCAAGATTCTGAAATGATTTCTTGCTAACCTTTGCTTTGTTTAAAGGATTTGAAGTGATAAAAACAGGGAAGAGGCAAAAGCTCCAGCTAATCTTTGACTTTAAGTACAAGTTAGTATGAAGGAAGAACAAATGCCTGTACATCCAAGTCTGGATCCATCAACACACAGCACATTCTCAACGGCAAAGTCAAAAGAATGCACGAGAGGCCATCTACGCACATGTGAAGTGTCCTGTTACTTGTTCTCTAAGCCCAGAAGGCACTGTCATTTTGTCGCCTCTCCCAGGTACCCAAAACTCCTATAATCATACCAAATTCGCAGGCTGGTCAGATAGCTGCCACTCTTAGCTGTCTACCATGCTTTTGCCTGCTGGTTATCCTTAGCCAACTGGCCTGGAGGTGAGTCCCATCTGTTTTTATAGAGCAGAAAAATGAGGTGAGGTGTTGGAAGGCTTCCCCCCACGACCTCTGTGTGCCCTCATGCACCTGTCTTGGCCATACATTTTCTGGTTCACCGGGAGAAAGCGGTTTCACTCATTTTCTTGTGAGCTCATCATGTCAGCCCGGATGAAGTCATACGCAGCAGAATGACAAGCGTGGATTCTTTGCACAGCCTGAGAGAAATAAGGCAGGGACCAGACTTTTTCTGGACAGATCTTCACAGAGCTTCAGACTCTCCACTGAGTAAATAACTTATTCATGAGAAAAAGTGTGTGTGTGTGTGTGTGTGTTCGGGAAGGCCAAGAGATACAAGGGACATAGTATGCAGATCTTGCTTTGGCTCATGATGGCAAACCAACTGAAAAGTCCTTTTTGAGACAGTTGGGACTTTTTAATATGGACTAGATATTAGGTGATACCAATGGAGTATCACTAATTTTATTAGGCACGAAATGATATTAGGATTACATAAGAAAATCAATGCCCATGCTCTTGAATTGCAAACTGGAGCATGTAGGAGCAAAAGGGCATGAGTTCTGGGTCTGCCTGAAGGTGCTTCCCCAGCCACAATAGCCAAAGGGATACATGAAACAAATATGGAAAAATTAGGATCACATTTGCCTTGGCAGATAGACATCCAGGGACTTGTTACCCATTCAGTCGATTACATATGATGTATTTGAACCTTTAGTTGACTTGTTGGGTATCTGCTGGCCCAGTGCTGAGATAAGGCCATCCCACAGAGCTGAGAGGAACCTGGATGCTCGGTCGGCACCAGGCAGGCAAGTACAGTCCCAGGGCTGCTGGTTCCTGGCCTTTATGCCCCTTATGGAGCGCGGCTCACCGTGAACCGGGGTTCATGATGAAGGCGGTCACGAAGGCCCTCAAACTTCGGTGTGGATAAAGACAAGGTCACGGCGAAGGGAAGCTTGTCTGTTTTCTCTCCAAAAAAGGTGACCTGGCTTGGCCTTTTAGCTTGGTGGGTCTACTCTATCCCACTTCAAAGTAAACAAGAAGCCTGCAATTTGACCACCAGTGTGGTCAAATTAACTGACTTTAATAAATTCCAGATCTGCCCAACTTTCCACTCCCCTCAGCTGCACATCTGTGTAAACAAAGCCTGGAGACCCCCTCTCCCGGACGTGCAACAGACCCGCAGGGAAAGGGAACTGTTGGGGAGCCTCAGACTTCGCCTGTGTCCTCTGGCTTGTGGCAGGATTTGGGACTTTTCGGGACCACAGACAGGTGACTGAGCGGTCTCAGGCTGTCAGCAATTGAAGAAACAAATGCATACTTTGAACCAACAGGAAGCACCAAGCTGTGTCACATGGGCCATGAAAAATGAAAATAGGAAATCCTCTCCCTGCAGGGGAGTCACACATGCATTCAAGCCGATTGACAGAGGCCCCCCGCTACCCTATGGAGCAGCCAAAGATTCGGTACCAGGTGCTACCAGGTGCAGCTGGTGACCCCTTAGAGATCCAAGTTAACAGAAACACTGGTTCATCTTTTGGGAGCTGCACAGCTATTTGCATCTTAAATGTCACTTAGAGGCCTCAAGGAAACACCTCTTTGGGTGAGTGAGATGCATCAGCAGGTCATGTTTGCAGGGTGCACTTTGCAGATGTCTTGACACCTCCTCTACACCCTGTTGGCAGGACCCAGGGAAGGAAACTGACTTGTGGGCAGCTGATCTGACCAGGCTGTCAGCAGGAACCAAAACTAGGGTTCCTACCCTACATGTGGCCTTGTACTTTTCATCACCAGCATCTTTCAACCAAGATAACAGAATTCCCCCACTAGTTTCATTTTCCCATTCCTTAATGTGACTTTCCATCAACCTGTCATGGGGGCCCATCAGTCCTCAGAGTGTCCCAGGACCAACACATGTCACTATCAATAGGTCCTGGTATCCTACCACCACCTCCTGGCCTTTACTTCCTTATCCCATAACCATTTCCCACCATGAGGCACTTGTTAATGGTTAAGCAACACAGTGTAATGGTAACAAGAGCTTTTTGTGTTTCTTGTTATTTGTATATATTTTTATTTGAAAGGCAGATAGACAGAGATCTTCCATCTGCTGGACCACTCCCCAAATGCCAGCAGCAGCCAGGGCTGGGCCAGGTTCAAGTCAGGAGCCAGTGTGGGTCTCCCATCTGGGACCCATGTACTAGAGCCATCACCTGCTGCTTCCTAGTGTGTGCATTGGTAGGAAGCTGGAGCTAGGAGTTGGAGCCAGGACTTTGTGGGGAGCAACTGGGAGCTACTCGGACTAGACTAAGTTACTGGAATTAAGACTTATTCTATGCATCTGCTCTCCCACAATATGGCGCTGGGAGAGAAGAAAACAGCTTCTACACAGCTGCCTCCAGTTCAACCAATAAACTGTAGGACTTGCTCCTGATTGGAGGAGAGCAGCGTACTCGGCGTGTGGGCAGCCGAGTCGGGATTGGCAGAGGAGGACTATAAAGGAGGAGAGAGACGGCATGCACCAGGAACATCTAAGGGGAACACCTGTGCAGCCCCCGAGAGAGCCGGCCGGCGGTGTGCCGCTCCCCTGCGGAAGTGGGGAATGTGGCAGGGGGAACCGCCCTTCCACGGAGGTGGAAGGGACGGTAGCCAACCCGGGAAGAACCAGCAGCAAACCCAGGGAGGGCCGAGCAGACGAAAGAACAGCGCAGGGTTTAGTGTCGCTCCTCCACGAAGAGGGGGAGCGACAGACTTGAACCTAGGTACTCCGATTTGGGATGCAGGTGCCCCAAGCAGTACCTTAACTGCTACACCAAATGCTGGCACAAATAAGAGCATTTTAGATTCAACAACAATAAATGGGTGAGCTATGCTACTTGTCGTATGCCCTGGCTTCTACATCTTCCTATTGACAGAACTACCAAGAACCTTGAGAAAGACACTCAGAAAATGCACCATCTAATTGAGGGGTTCTCAAAGCTGGAGGAGTATTAGAGTTACCAAGGGATATTTCTCCAAAATATGACTGTCTAGGCATCAGCCCCAGAGACTCTGACTTAGTTGATCTGGGGTGGTCCTGGGCATGGGTTTAATTTTTCTCCATGCACACAGTAGGCAGTAGTCTTAGTCCTAGTCACTTCCCATTCTTCTACACATAAAAAACCAACTTGTTAGTGTTCTTAAGTCAATTGACTCAACTTCAAGTTCTGAGTTCACTACAAAAAATATTTGAAAAAGGCACATTAGCCAGAGACAGGATAAAACTGTATATTTTGTTTAGTGGCAGATAAGGCATGGTTCTGGGAATCTTAGCATTTGAAAGAACTCTCCCACTGTCAGAGGACTTGGAAGTAGCTCCAGGACTGGAGCCTGTGGTTACTTGTTCCTCTGTTTTCCAATGCTACACTGACAAAACAAATGCCCACCACCCCAAGGGTGCTGAGACCAAAGACTCCAGCCTGCTTGGGTGTGTGGCCTTGATGGGTTGCCAAATCTTACTAGAACTCAAATGCCTCAGCTGTAAGATGGGAGTGATAAAAAGACCAAACTCACAGGTTGCTGTGCAAATTAAATGGATTAAAGAATTTAAAGTGCTTAGAACAGGGGCTGGGTCTTCACACTTTTCTCATTACAGTGATAAAGATGTTGTGTTATTAAGTGAATTCCAGTGTTATAAGGCCTACAGTGAGTCTTCCTGTGCATCTCCCAGAGGGGAAAACCTGTAAAAGGAGGTTGAATTTATGAATTTCATTATATACTTGGGCTTTCATTTATAAGCATTGGACTTTCTCAAATATAATGAGTGTTAAAATAGTAAGCTGAGGGGGCCAGCGCTGGGGCGTGGTGGGTTAAAGTCCCAGCCTGCAGGGCCAGCATCCTGTATAGGTGCCAGTGGTTCAAGTCCTGGCTGCTCTACTTCTGATCCAGCTCCCTGCTATGGCCTGGGAAAACAGCAGAAGATGGCCCAAGTGCTTGGGCCCCTGCACCCACATGGAAGACCTGGAAGAAGCTCCTGGCTCCTGGCTTCAGCCTGGCCCAGCCTGGGTCATTGTGGCGATTTGGGGAATAAACGAGCGAATGGAAGACCTTTCTCTCTCTGTCTCTACCTCTCTCTGTAACTCTGCCTTTCAAACAAATAAAATAAATCTTTAAAAAAAAGAAGAAAAAAATAGTAAGTTGAGGTAGGCTTCAACTATACAGAAGAAACAGTATTTGTAGACGAGGCCAAAACATTTGGTTCTTTCTATTTAAAAAAAAATTGCAGTGGGGATTAAATATGAGAGTACTTTAAAATGTTTGTGGCAATTAGAATTATTAAAAGATATGTTTATTCCGGTGCCAAAGTCCTAGGGTATTTTACCATGAAGCAGGCATTTCTGAGTTGACATGATTTGTCAGCTTCTCTGCAACCCCACCCAAACAGCTACTCTGAACATTTTTCTTTCTGAAGGATGCCATTCACACTGCCCGTTTTTCAGACCTCATCCTAGGACTTTGGAATGGAATGTATGGGGAACACTGAATGTGGGTGTCGGGTCTAATCCAAGGGGAAGAGCAGAATTCAGACAGTGAGCTACGCAATGTCTTCCAGAAATGACATCCATTCACACAAGAATGTGTTTTTATCCCTGGGAGGGGTAGGATTTTTCTGTGTTCCAAAAATATATCCTGGGATGGGTGTGTGAGCTGGGGGCCAGCAGCGTGGTGACCAAGCCCAAACAAATGCCCTCTGACTGCACAGCCTGGGGTGTCGAGGGCAAAGACAGGAGGGGCCACAGCGTGGACAGGTGGCTGCACACAGGCGGCTGCCACACCCCTACCCTTCTGCCACCATCCAGAGCTGGATTTTGGGTTATTTATTGTGTGCTGCAATTAATATTCACAGTAGGAAAGAGTGAGTGTCGGGTTTACCAGCTCTGTTTCCATTAGCTCTTCCAGAGAGGAGGAAAATTATTTTAAAGGGAGCATTTGTCTTACTAGATGAAAGTACACCTTAACTTCACACGTGTAGATGGTACCTCCTTCCCAAGAGTTAGACACCATTTTGTGCCATCGCAGCTTTAATTAGTGGAGGGCCTTAAGTTACATAAAACCTTAGAGATTGTCACAGCCGTTGTCTTTAGCACAGGGTGGAGAGAAACAGCCAGCAGGGAGCAGAATCCAGAGTACACAACTCCCTCCCTCCCTCCTTCCCTCCTCTCTCTCTCTCTCTCTCTCTCTCTCTCACACACACACACACACACACCAAGATGTGTGGTATGTGGTTACATGAACAGTTTGCAGTCACACAACTGGTGTGGATCTTCTGTTTGCAGCAATGCCCTCTGCTTGGCTTCCTCCTGTGAAAGGTGGGGCCCCTGACAATCACATCTCTCCACATTGTGAGGATTCTGGGACACCAGGCTTGGGAAGCACAAAGGATGAACTCCCGTGAAACTGACCCCTGACACCATCATGACCATTGTCAAGGACAAAAAGACAAATGGCCTTTCCTCCACAATAGAAGCTTCATAAAAAAAAAAAAAAAAAAACACCAAAAAAACAAATTGCTTTGCAACGTTTTGCGAGTCAAATAGTCCTTGTTGCAGACTGAAGTCTTGCGTGATAAATGCTGGCCCAGTAATAGGAGTATGAGGTTATGACTCAGTGACTCAAAGGGACAGGGTACCTTCGCAAACACAATGCAGGCATCCCGAGTGGCATCTTAACCGCTGTGCCAAACGCCAGCCCCAACGTACGCATTTTGTAGGTTTATCCAAGAGCAATAACTTACTTTGTTCCCATCTGCCTGGTTGCAAGGCAGCTCAGAGCAAAGCTTACTGCTCAACCACAGCCATAACACTGACTCTCTGAAGTCAGTGTATTTACTTTCTCTAGTTTTTCCCTCTGATATCGAGTTTTCTCTCTTTATTGTACATGACTGTAGCTTGTCTCAAATCGTCATCACCGAATACAATCTTTTCATCCGCTTTACCCAAAGCTTAGTCTTCGCTCAGCTCCTGCACGTGAGCTCACAGAGGCCCTGACAGCAAAAGTCACAAGTCAACATCCATCCACCTCCATTCATTGCCCCATCATTCCTTCCAGCTGTTGTTTTAGTTTTAGTTCTTGGAAGCCACTGACTGAATTATAGAGGTTCAGAGATAAAGTAGACCCAGCAGTGGTATCATTACTGTGAATCCCCTGCAAGTCTTGATAAAGGGAAGAATAATTTCCATTGAATTATCTCCATGAAAGAAATTATTCTCAAGCTAACACAGAGCCTGTGACGATAACTTCTTTTGCACTGATTGGAAAAACGGACACTTCTGGAAAAGCTCACATATGAGTTAAGTCAGTGAATCACAGCTATTCTTCTGGAAACTTTATTCACATCTAGCCAGTCCAAATCTGATAACTCTATTTGTGATGCAAATCAAAGGGAAAATACTTCTGCTTAACACACCAATGCAATTTTGCCTCCTGCTTAGATCGCTTGCCACTTAAACTCTTTTCTGAGAGACAGAAGGGTAAGCCATGCGTGTGGAGACCAGACTTGACACTATTCATTTTTCTTCAACTGCAGGTAATTATCCCGGATGGTTCTCCTCTGCATGAATTAAAACTGCATGAATTAACAATAATCTTGTTTTCTCACATTCAGGATTCAAGACGAGATCGATCAAGGGCTATCTTAAGTGTGGGCACGGATCGGACAACAGCCCTCGCAAAAGAGAAGGCACAGCTCCTTTATTTGCTAAAGTTTGCTTGTTCTCCATTTCCCACCCCTTTGTGGAGTTGTTCAGCTGTCTGGGGCTTTGTGAGAGTCATTTGCCCAGAGGAAGACGGTGACCTGGCATTATTTATCAGGATGCACTGCTTCTTTGGAGGAAAAATGTCCCTCTCATTTCCAGAGAAGAGGGTACCTTTGCAGACACAATGCTGACTTGGCAGATGATGGACCTACAGCTGAACAGTGTGAAGCAGCCTCTCTGGGGTCCCAAACGAGTCCTAACGAGCCTTTGTATTATCAGGGACCTCAGCCTGCAGGGACAGGCTGTGCCTGGAGCGTGCAAGCCACGACTGGCGGCCATCACCCTGCTCCGTTACGTGGGAGAACTCGGGCTTACTGAACGGGCTCCTAGCTGGGAGTTGCTGGGGGAACTGCCGTTCTGAATTTGGAGTCTGCGTGTGTTTACATCCGCAGCCACAGCCCGGCCTCTCATGCCAGATGGCCTCGGTTTAAAACGGAGCTCTGCCTCTCATTAATTGCGCGGAGGGCTCAGGTCTCTTATGGATGTAATGGAGATGATAAAAGTGGTCACGTCAGGTTATCGTGAGGACTCAATGAATTCATCCGTGGATCTGGCACATTAGAAATGCTATTAAATGATAGCTATGACTGTGTTAACTGTTTTCATTTAGATTGGGTGTCTCACTGGTCTTGCGTAAGAGGCTTTGTGTCAATATGCAATACGAAACACATGGACGCACATCTGTAATCCAGAACTGGCATTCATTTTTAACAATTCCTTCTGTACCTGCATTCAGGATCCCAGGATTTACCTAAGCAGGAGTGGGGAAACCTTTATTCTGCCAAGGGTCATTTGGATATTTAACACCAAGCCCAGGTCATACAAAATTATCCAATTAAAAAGTCGTCTGCTACTGAACTTTGAGTCCCACCTGTGGCTGCCTTGGCAGGGCCAGATCAAATGATTTTGTGGGCCTTATGCAACCTGCCAGCTGTTGTTCCCCAACCCTGACCTAAAGAAGGAAGGTCTTTTTCTAACACGTAGGGCTCACCAGATTTGTTTTCTACAGTTGGATTATAAAGGAGAGAGATTAGCCCCTAAATGGAAAATGTCACATCCACACAGTATGTTTTTTTTTTTTTTTTAAATACTGCTGGCTTAATCACTGTATATTCGCACTGAAGGCAACCTCTTGAGTTAATGTAACCTCTGAGTCTCTTCTTGTTTTGGTTATTTTCCTCTACCAGAGGAGAAAGAGCCATTTTGTGACAATCAGAGAGCTAAAAGAAAAAAAAATACATCTGGAAAATATCTTCATATGAAGAAACACACATTGAGGATCTAAAAAAAAAATGACCCTTGAAAAAGAAACACCACGTGCCACTTGGATCCTATTTTGGGCCAAAGAGCATTATGACAAAACTCAAAGGGCAAACTTTTTTTTTTGTAATGTCATGGGAGTCTAGAAAGGGAACAGTTCCTGACCTTCTCCTATCACCAAAGGGCCAGGTTTCCATTTGCAAAAGAAAGTGTCTAGGGAAGGGCCTTGGCCAGGTAATAAGGGAGAAGAGCCACAGTTCAGGACCCTGATGGATCCTGGCTTCACAGAGGCCATGTTTTGTTTGTTTGTTTTTTTGTTTTTTTTTTTTTTTTTTTGAAAGGCAGAGTTAGTGTGAGAGAGAGAGTTATAGACAGTGAGAGACACAGAGAAAGGTCTTCCTTTCATTGGTTCATTCCCCTCATGGCCACTGCGGCCGGTGCGCTGCACCGATCCAAAGCCAGGAGCCAGGTGCTTCCTCCTGGTCTCCCATGGGGTGCAGGCCCAAGCACTTGGGCCATCCTCCACTGCACTCCCGGGCCACAGCAGAGAGTTGGACTGGAAGAGGAGCAACCAGGACAGAATCTGGCGCCCCAACCGGGACTAGAACCTGGTGTGCCGGCGCCGCAGGTGGAGGATTAGCCTAGTGAGCCGCGGCGCCGGCCAGAGACCATATTTTGGTCCAATGCTGTCCTGGCATGGGAAGACCCTGGAGGAGGAGTCAGCCCAGCCTCTGCACACACTAGCACGTGATCTTGGACAATCATCCAGGTCACCCTTTTATTTTGTTTCCTATTTAGTAAAATCAGGGACACTGAAGTTATACTAGGGAGTTGTTCTGGGGTTTAAATGGGACAGTGGATGTGAAAGTTATTGAAAACCACACACACACACACACACACACACACACACAAAAGGCCGGCGCCGCAGCTCACTAGGCTGATCCTCCACCTTGTGGCACCGGCACATTGGGTTCTAGTCCTGGTCGGGGCGCCGGATTCTGTCCCAGTTGCCCTTCTTCTAGGCCAGCTCTCTGCTGTGACCCAGGAGTGCAGTGGAGGATGGCCCAAGTGCTTGGGCCCTGCACCCCATGGGAGACCAGGAGAAGCACCTGGCTCCTGCCATCAGATCAGCACAGTGCGCCGGCCGCAGCGCGCCAGTCGTGGCGGCCCTTGGAGGGTGAACCAATGGCAAAAAAGACCTTTCTCTCTGTCTCTCTCTCTCACTGTCCACTCTGCCTATCAAAAAAATAATAAAAAAACAGAAGAAAAGAAAACCACAAAAACCCACAGAAATCCAAAGTCTTATGTCTTAGATGAAAGTATTACTAGGTACTCTTCGCAACAGGACCTCAAATCTACACTCAAGGAGCAGCTAGAGTTAGGTGCCAAGGAAGGGGTGGGCATTTGGTGCAGGGGTTAAGACACTCTTCATCTCAAATCAGGGTGCTTGGATTAGTTTTTTTTAAAAATATTTTATTTATTTATTTGCGAGGTAGAGTTACAGACAGTGAGAGGAAGAGACAGAGAGAAAGGTCTTCCTTCCATTGCTTCACTCCCCAAATGGCTGCAATGGCCAGAGCTGCGCCGATCCAAAGCCAGGAGCCAGGTGCTTCTTCCCGGTCTCCCATGTGGGTGCAGGGGCCCAAGGGCTTGGGTTGTCTTCTACTGCTTTCCCAGGCCACAGCAGAGAGCTGGATTGGAAGAGGAGCAGCCGGGACTAGAACCGGCTCCCATGTGGGATGCAGGCACCGTAGGCGGAGGACTAATCTAGTGTGCCACGGTGCAGGCCCCGCTTGGATTAGTCTTGGCTCTGCCTGCAACCCTAACTTCCTGCTAACATGTATCTTGGCAGGTAGTGGTGATGGTTCAAGTAGCCGGGTCCTTGTTACCCGCATGGAAAACTTGACTGACTTCCTCACCCCTGGTTTTGACCTGGCCCAGCCCTAGCTGTTGCAGACATTTGGGGCAGTGAACTAGCAGACAAAATATCTGTATGTCTGTCACTCTGCCTTTCAAACAAAAATGAAAAATAAAAATAAAAAAAAGCAAAGTCAAAAACGAAGGAGGCAGGTAGAGAAAACAGAACCAGTGGTGGGCCGGCACTGCAGCTCACTAGGCTAATCTTCCGCCTGCGGTGCTGGCACACCGGGTTCTAGTCCTGGTCGGGGTGCCGGATTCTTTCCCGGTTGCCCCTCTTCCAGGCCAGCTCTCTGCTGTGGCCCGGGAAGGCAGTGGAGGATGGCCCAAGTGCTTGGGCCCCTGCACCCTATGGGAGACCAGGAGAAGCACCTGGTTCCTGCCATCGGATCAGCGCAGTGCGCAGGCTGCAGCGCACCAGCCGTGGCGGCCATGGGAGGGTGAACCAATGGTAAAGGAAGACCTTTCTCTCTGTCTCTCTCTCTCACTGTCCACTCTGCCTGTCAAAACAAAAACAAAAACAAAAAAAAAACAACCAAACCAAACAGTGGTGGGGCTTCTGGGGGCGCAAGGACCACCAGGTCCGGAGACTGTGCTGAGGCAGGTCACTGCTGTTAGCACCATCACACCGCACTCCCTCTCCTAGTGGCCCTCCCCAAAGTAAAGGCTGGTGGTGACTCTACAGCTCAGCGAGGTGGCTCTACTTTAAAATGAAGTTATTTGGGGGCCAGTGCTGTGGCGCAGCGGGTTAAAGCCCTGGCCTGAAGTGCTGGCATCCCATATGGGCGCCGGTTCTAGTCCCGGCCACTCCTCTTCCAATCCAGCTCTCTGTTAAGGCCTGGAAAAGCAGTAGATGATGGCCAAGTCCTTGGGCCCCTGCACCCACGTGGGAGACCCAGAGGAAGCTCCTGGCTCCTGGCTCCTGGCTTCGGATCAGTGCAGCTCCGGCTGTTGTAGCCATCTGGGAGTGAACCATTGGATGGAAGACCTCTCTCTCTGCCTCTCCTCTCTCTGAGTAATTCTGGCTTTCAAATAAATAAATAAATCTTTAAAAAAAGAAGTTATTTGGATTCCTGCTTATTCACGGTTTGGATCAGCCAGTGTGAAACTCCTTCTCAAGCTACTCATCCCACTTCCTCAATCCTTGCCTAACAAACAAATCCAAATGTGTGACTGCTTCTGGCATGAAATTTAAGAATGAGCCAATATCCGAGAGGAGAAGATGGGCATGGGATTAGGTTGTTCTACCTCTGACGACTGTCATCCACCTCCCAGTGAACACGTGACAGGAAGAGCACAGGACTGTGGTCTTAGGTGACCCTTTCTGCATCTGCCTGCACGGGCCCATCTGCCTATTTATTGATGTGTGACAAATCACCCCAAAATATAGTGCCCAGGACAGCAACAGGGAGTCAGAATTGGACAGGGCTCTGCCAGGCAGGTTCATCCGATGATATCTAGGAATTGCAGGAACCCAGGGCTGCCCAAGCACCCTTCTCTCTTCTTGTGTCTCAGTCTGACCATGTGGTCAGCTGGCTTGGGCTTCCTTGCAGCACGGTGGTCTCGGGATAGCCAGACAGCTTACATGGTGCTGAGATTTAAGAGCTGGTATTTAAGAGCTAGCCTTTCTTTACTGATAGAGACAGTTACAATTTTGCGGGGAGGGAACACAGACCCAAGATCTCAATGGGAAAAGTGTCAGAGTCGCTTATATCAGATCATGTGGGTGGGAGATACGGTAGAGGCCATCTTTGGAAAAAATACTCTATCATATGGACAGACTCTAAACAGTTAAGGCTTACACTGGAGAAAGTCAACATTTATCTCTGATACTGATACTTAAGTATGATCTCTCCTTAATCTCCATTTAGTAACTTCTAATGTGATAAAATAGGCAACTGCTCTGATACCACCTTCTTTCCCCTCCCCCTTGTGTCATATCTTAATGACTTCATAACACTTGATCAACATCCTAAAAGTCCCAGCATCCCAGTCTGTCCTGACACAGGCCTGTAGCTCAGGTGGTGGTTGAGAGTCCTAAGCAAGGGAGTATGGACAACCGCAGGTCCCCAGCTCCGCATGGCTCTCCTCTCTCTCGGCAGCTGCATGGGATTTACTTGATTGGCGTCCAGCATCAGAGAAACCCCAGAATCATTTCACAGAATCCCCTACAGTTAGCACTCCAGGGCCTCTTTCAGACACACTTGCCCCAGGTCTGAAGGGAGAGAGGAGGGGAGGCTACGGGTATCAGTTTCCTATGGCTGCTGCAACAAATGACCATAAAACTAGTGGCTTAAATCCACACACATTTATTAGCACACAGTCCTGGAGATGGCCCAAAGCTGGAACCAACAAGGAGACAGATTTTCTTCTAGAGCCTGGGGCTGGAAAGAGATGGAGAGACAGGGAGAGAGACCTTCCATTTGCTAGTTCACTCCCTAGTAGCCAACATCGCTGGGGCTGGGTCAGGCCAAAGTCAGAATCCTAGAACTCCATCTGGTCCAAGCAATTGGGCCATCTTCCACTGCTTTCCCAGGACCATTAGCAAGGAGCTGGATCGGAAGTGGAGTAGCTAGGACTCAAACTGGTGCTTAACCTATGGTGCCACAAACGCCAGCCACTAAGCTCAGGGTCAAACGTCAAGGTGCTACAGGACTGAGTTCTTTCCAGAGGCTCTAGAAGAAAATCTGCTTCCTTGTTTGTTCCAAGTTCTGGGGCTTGCCCGCATTCCTTCCCTGTGGGCCCTTCCTCCACCTTCTAAGCCAGCAACATTGCATCTTCTAGACCACTGATTCTTCCATGACCACGGTTCCCCCTGACCACAGCTGGGAAAGGTTCTCCACTCTCAATGAATGATGTCCTTGGATGGGACCTCACTGGGTAAGGCAGGATACTGCCAACGTCCCTTTTGCCAAGTAGGTGACAGGACCACAGATTGCAAGGATTGGGACATTCACACCTTTGGGGTGATGGGGGCATGCTTCTCCTCCTATTATCATTGCAGGCAGCCATTTTTTTTCCCTTTTGTGGTGGCTTCCTGGTTGGCTGTTTCCTGGTCACAGTAGTGGTAGCCTCATAGCAGTTCCCTTAATAGCCCAATTCGAAGTTGTTCTAGAAAGGTCCACCAAGAGTGTTTCCTTGGTCTCCTGACCCAACAATTCTGTAAGCCAGTTTGTCTTCTATCCTTTCACATTCTGTTCTCTGTACAAGAACCCTGGCAAATGTTGGATTCCCTGTGTGTGTTTATCATCTCAGCACCATCTCTCTTTTTTTCTTTTTTTAAGGAATACATGAGACTCAGGATCACAGCAAATGCATAACTACTACAACACAATTTTCATCAATTCTCTGTCTATTTTCTTTTTAAAAAAGATTTATTTACTTATTTGAAAGGCAGAGTCAGAAAGAGAGAGAGAGATCTCCCATCTGCTGGTTCACTCCAGCAGATGGCTAGGCCAGGCCAAAGCCTGGTCTCCCATGTGGGTGCAGGGGCCTAAGCACTTGAGCCATCCTCCACTGCTTTCCCAGGTGCATTAACAGGAAACTGGATCAGAAGTGGAGCAGCCAGGTCTCGAACTGGCACCCATTTGGGATGCTGGCACTGCAGGTGGCAGCTTTATCCACTGTGCCACGATGCCAGCTCTGTATCTGTATTTTCTAAGTTCCATTTAAACAATTTTATCTTACAGATATTTTGCCACAATTTTTAAAAAGATTTATTTGAAAGGCAGAGCTACAGAGATGGAGCGACAGAGAGAGAGAGAGAGAGAGAGAGAGAGATCTTCTATTCTCTGGTTCTCTCCCTAGTGGCCAACATAGCTGGGGCTGGGTCAGGCCAAAGTCAGAATCCTAGAACTCCATCTGGTTCCCCCATGTGGGTGTCAGGGGCCCAAGCATTTGGGCCATCTTCCACTGCTTTCCAGGACCATTAGCAAGGAGCTGGATCGGAAGTGGAGTAGCTAGGACTCAAACTGGTGCTTAACCTACTGTGCCACCCACACCAGCCCCTAAGCTCTATTTTTCTTTTTTTTTTCTGAGAATGAAGCATCATCAAGTCAACAATAAATTATATTAGGATTTGGGAGGATATGGATTATATAAAAGTGGCCAAATGCTACGAATAATGTTGTAAACAAAAAGTAGAGTTTGCCATGCAAGGATTTCTAGCCTGTGGTAACTCCTGGGGTCTTCACCTAGGTGCTTACTCTGCAACCTCGCCTATCAGCCGGGCACCTGGTGGGGTACACATTCATTGCAAGGTAGACTGTCACCATTAAGGCCAAGGCCAAGTCATGCCAGGACTTCATACGTAGCACACCATGGGAAATCAAGTGTCATACCAGGATTAGCCTCATGGGAGCTGCACTAGCTCCAGGAAACTGTCACTTTGAATTATTCCTCCTACTAGGAGGAGGAAAGAGCCTTGCTCCTCGCGTGTGTGTTGTTTTTGTATGTCTCGGGTACTATCCTCCCTCCTGCCTTCCTTCCAAGCGCTCTGCTTCGGTACAAGGACAAAGAGACAAGACTGGAGAATGGAGTCATTGTTACTACAGTTCCTTCCCGATCAATCTGCTTGAGAAGAGAGAGATCACTTTCAGAGCTCCAGGTAAAGGCCAATAGCAATAAACCCAAAGGACAAGAGGAGTTAACAAATGTTTTTCTGTCTGCCCAAGAGGTTGTTTTTTGA
The DNA here is from genome assembly GCF_964237555.1 of Oryctolagus cuniculus. NCBI lineage: Eukaryota > Metazoa > Chordata > Mammalia > Lagomorpha > Leporidae > Oryctolagus > Oryctolagus cuniculus. The sequence goes on from NC_091436.1 coordinate 152,255,759, forward strand.
TACAGCCATTGTCCAACCCTGTTCTAGCACCATCAGTCAATGAACAGCCCTGGTTTATAATTGTTCCCATCTGACCACTCTTCTCACTGTCCCAAACTTCTCCACCTGCAGCCTTGACTGTCAATTTCGGTTCTCAGGCAGGTGGTTCACATTGGATGCCTACACTGGCTAGGAGGCACGCACGCCATGGGATGCACTTGTGAATAAAACACACTCCCCGCACCTCAGGGGGCTCACAGCCTTGTGTATCTTCTGGTGTGGTCACTCTTCCCTTTCCCCCTCCAATTGTCTGTAATCTTATAACAGACCCAAGAAAGAAATCCTCACTGACCACCCCAGCACAGACTTCCCCTCCCTCTGATCTCCCATAGGCCTTTCTCCAGGGTGGCCCTGAGATTAATCAGCCAAACCTGAACACTTCTGAGTGTGTGTGTTGGGGGGGAGGGCGGGGGTGTGTGCTGATTATAATTACGCTGCAACGATAGGCACATATATGGGCAAGCCAGGCCATGGGGTCACCCAGAACACACTGCCCCACACAACTGGTACCTCCTACTCCTCTGTCAGTCTGTGCTCCCTAGAAGGCATAGTCGGTATCTTACACATTTATCCTGAGTACGAAATCTAACTTTGGCCACGTCCCAGAATTAGCAAACACATGCTTAACTTGAATAAAAAAGTGATAGTCTTCTAAATTACATAATCCCTGCAGACTTGACTTAACATCCATCTCAGAATGTAAAATGATTGCTAATCTGTTTATTATGTTTTAGAATACCAAACAGTGTGAAAAATACTCCCTTTGTTTAAGACCCCTTTCTCCTTGGTTTGGCACAGAGCCCCTTTTGCTCTTATGGAACACAGCATAGAAATATTGCACCTCATTTGCTCTCACTGGTGAAAAAAATCTAATTAGTGTAGCTAACATGCAAAAACATTCATCTCCACACAGCCCTCGCCAGTGGCAGGTAAACAATGCACAATAAACTAGATGTGGGGCAGCTCTTTTTCTTGTGGGCATTCTGTGTTTCTATGGGGAAAGGGGTAACCCAGCCTGAGGGTCATGAGCCATGGGCAAAGCGACCTTTTCTAGACAGTTCTATCTATATTCTGCTATGCTCAGAAACATCTTAGAGTTGGGGAACATTTCTGAGCCGCATGGTATGAGCTTGCTGTGACTACACCAAACCAGACCCAAACCTGGGCCACTGAGACCCAGGCATCAGCTGGCCTCAGACAGACGGGATCAAGAGGAAGGAGTAATTCGCTCAAGGCGCATGACGACCTGAGTGATTCTGTTGAAGGCTCCCTGGTGCCTAACAAAACGCAACAACATTTTCGGGAGAAAAATGTTGTTTTGAGAGACTGCCTCTGAGAACAGGAGAGAAATGTCCGAAGGTAGGCTCCTGGCAGATGAAAAGGGTGCACCCAGAGTGGGCTTCCTTTTCTGGACAGATCTTTCTCCTAATTGTGCTGTGGGCTGTGCACGTGACAACCGCTTCCTGAGACCTTCCACACCTAGGTGTGCCTTTGGGGAACCAATTATGGTGACTGAGGCTGGGCTGGCTGCACCCTCTCTCCCCACCCCCACCCATGCCTCATTGTCTGTTTTCAGCTGGTATCCTTTTCTGGTTGGATGGCCACAAACACAAGCTGTCTATCTCCCCCCACTCGTGGAGCTCAGCTTGGCAGATGAAAATACCCCTGATAAAGGAGCTGAGCCCAGGCACGAGGCCCTGTGCATGGCCACCAGTGCACGGGGAGCCCTGGCCCATTGAACTCCCACAGAGGAGATAAAATGGACTTTCACTTCCACCACCACTTCCTCCCAAGAACAGCAAGAATCTGCTTTTAGACCTCTCACTTCTTTTCAGAGCTAAAAACAAGGCAGCTTTTAATTTTTTTCCAGCTCATTGAATGCAATGAATAAAATAAAGCACTGGTTTGCAAACTCTTCAACCCAAGGGACTGCTGTTGGCAGAAGGCAATCATTTAATATGAATCCGAAAAGTCCACAGCTGCCTTTGTCTGCATTTTAGTCTCCTGACAGCAGTGAACCAATAATCTGTGAATTTACCCAAAATGTAATTGAGAAGCGGCTTGGTTATATTTAGAAGCAGGTGTGTGGTTGGCATCAGGGCTACACTATGGAGCTTTCTTATAGTAGGGCTGTTTCCATTTTAGTGACCTCAGTTTTTGTTTGTTTATTTGAAAGGCGTGGGGCGCGGGGTGGGGAGGCAGTGGCCGCGGAGAGAAATCTTCCATCCGCTAATTAACTCCTCAAATATCTGCTACTGCTGGGGCTGGGCCCGCCCTAAGCCAGGAGCCTAGAACTCAGTCTGAGTCTCCCTTGCAGATGGCAGGGACCCAAGCACTTGAGTCATCACCTGCTGCCTCTCAGGTGTGCGTTAGCAGGAAGCTGGAATCAGAAGATGGGCCCAGGCACTCCGATGTGGGACACGGCATCCCAAGTGACATCTCCTTGCTGTGCCAAACATCCTGGCCTCAGATTTAGCGTAGCACAGCTGGCAACCCTCTGTAGGGGTTCATGTCAATGCAGTTCAATACTAAAGAGTGGCATTTTTATAGAAGTGTAGCTCCCAAGATGGATAGACATAAACACGTTCTCCCAAGCCTGTTTGACTTTTCCAGGTCACTCTGGAAATGGAATGGAAAGAACTTTACTTTCCTGTTAACCAAAGGAAGAGCAGCCATTTCTGGAATGTGTGTTTGGGTAATCAGAATTCTACACAAGTCCCTAGTGCATGTTTTCAGTTCGTTCTCTGTTGCGCGTGTGCTTGGTATTTCTTTATATATTTTTTTAGTGAGGATAAAATATTCACAGTAAAATCTCACATTAGCATGCTGAGGAAGAGGGAGGCAGCTCCAACTGGGGGGTCTTCAGGAGAAGCAACATATGCAGTTTTTGCTCAACACATTCCCCAGTGTTTGGGTTTTCAGATGCAGTACACTTCGGGACAGGACAAGCCTTTAACGGAAGGGGCAGCTGAAACAGGGGCTGATCTGGAGGGCTGGGCTGGGGAGCCCTCTCCTCAAGTGCTGGTACCCTGAGTACACACCCCTGCGATTTGTTCCTACAGAAGGGAGCGCGGCCACTGGCTGCCAGGGAGCAGCCGTGTGATGACGCTAGTTCTCCGAGAGTTCCCAGCGCCTTGACGGCAGCTGTCACAGTAGGATGGAAGGAGACTGTGGGTGGGCACGCTGAGGGGCTCCTCCACAATGGAGGAGTGGGAGGAAGAGGGGGAAGTAAACCAGCAGGAGCCCTGGGGTGCCTGTGGGAACAAATGACTGCGTCAGGTAAGGATGGGGCAGGTGCTCCCACCACATGCCAGGCGGGTACCCAGAGCCCAGTACAATCTCAATTGGGAAGAGGGGCAATGGTTGTCACAATCCTAGACCTTCTACCACGCAAATGGACAGCGAGAGAGGAACCGGGGAGCAGGGAGGAAAGCCAGCCTCAACGTGTTTCCTGAGACAATCACAACTGTTTTCTCAGAAACGGAGCCCCAACACTGCTCCCAGTCGCTCCAGTTCTTGCAGGCTTGTCCAGGACAGAAATGAAGCAGCCCTCGGGTTCCCCTTGGCTCTCTCCTACTTAGGGAGCTGTCACTCCACACAGTGCTTCTTGCACATATAATGCCTTGGCTGGCCTCTCTAAATTTCAGACAGCACCTAGCCTGCTAGAGCGGGGGTCTCTCTATTCGCTGCGCGCTAGTCTGGGCGAAGGCACGCAGGTCGTGGTCTGGGGAGGGGGGGGGGCCTGGGCTGCAGGCGCTGATCTCTCCAACCCCCTCCCACGTCACAGACACCCGCCAGAGTGTTCGCGCGCTCGGGTGCACCCCGCAACACCTCTTTCCAGGCTCAGGTCGGCATCAAGCAATGCGATTCTTCTCTCCTGCCCCTTGTTCCAATTCTCCTCCTCCTCCCTCTCGGCTCCCAACAGGAGGCCAATTTGGAAATCAGACATAGTGAGGAAGGGGCTGGTTCATCGCTGAGCACAATCGGGCAGCCCGGCGGACAAGTGAAGACCCCAGAGACTGTGAGCCCCGGGGCCTCGAGGGGTTGTCTGCAGACCCTTCCTGCTGGGCGTCTTTAGGGAACGGGGACACCCAGACCCCTGTCCAGGCTCCCCTCTCCAGGCGCTTCCCGGCCCCAGCACTGCCGCGGGCAACTCCGACCACCGCTGGCCCTGCACTCACGAGAGCATCCCTCAGTTTCTCCCGCACACAGTGCGTGCGCCCCTGGCGCTCTGGGGCTCCGCGTCTCTGCCTTGCCGGTCTGACGCCCGGTCCCAAGGGTTCCTAGACAGGCAACGCTCCCCCAGGTCGCGGACACAGACCTCGCCGAGTCGTAAGCAAAAGCAAAGAGCTCATGAAAACGTGCACCTACCTAAAGACGAGGGCTCCGGGTCATGACAGGGGACACGCAGGGCTCCGGCGTGCAGACGCCTGGGTGCCTCGCGACGCCGGGCTGCGCGCACCTCCGCCTCTGCGGACAGTCCGAGCTCGCCCGCCGGGTGGCGAGGGCCGCGGGAGACGTCGGGTCCCGCGAGGCTTGTCCCGGCTCGGCTCTCCCGCGTCCGCGCGCAGCTGCCAGCGAGGCCGCGGGACTGGAGCGCGCAGCGCGCACGGCGGAGGGCGTGAGCCGGCAGTCCGGAGGCGGGCGCGCGGCGTCAGCGTGCGGGCTCTGGGTGGGAGGAGGAGGCCGAGACAGCTGCTTGACAGCCGCTCGGGCCCGACTGCGCGAGCTGCAGCGCCTGGGCGCCGCCTGCAGCCGGTCACGCGCACGCGGGCTCCTCCGCGCCCGCCGGGACCGCGGTTTGGAGCGATCCCTGCCTGGCCTCTGCGCTGCGGGCAAGCGCGGTGGACAGAGCGCACGAGAGGGAGAGCCGGGGAGCAAACCTGGCCGGGACCGGCCTTGGGGGCCAGCCTTTAGGGACGGGCTCCGCAGGAGGCCGCGCGTGGGGAACAATGCGGCGGTGGGGCGGGGCGGGGGGCGCGGGGAATTGGATTGCTCCTGGCTAGGGTTGCGCACGGAGGCCCCG